>NW_018128070.1:599493-599768 GCF_001952655.1 Monopterus albus
TTTGCATTGTTGTGATTTTGTCATGAATATATTATAACTAACAACTTAAAGCCACACTGCTACACTATTACCTAATATGAATTATTCCATGAACATTTCAAACTACTTTTTTTTTTCAATAGCTTTATCTTGGGTCATAGAAAAATGTGGATCTATTTAAAAACTGCAAGTTAAATATAAGACATGCCTGTGATGTCCTTAGGTTCTTGAAGTACACTCACCTGAAGCAAGCCTTCAAATCAGAGGAGGTAACATTTAATATATATATATATATA
>NW_018128070.1:599817-616322 GCF_001952655.1 Monopterus albus
TTACAAAAGATTGTATTATATAGGTTGTGTGAATGAAAAATGATATTTGCCTCTTGGTGCCCTTCTTCCAGTCTAAGGGTCAGGACATAGTTCAGCGTAGTGTTCTGGGATCAGTGCTGCCTGAGGCAATGGTGTGCTATCTGGAGAACTACGAGGCTGAACGCTTTTCAGAGATATTTCTTGGAGAATTTGATACACCTGAGGCTATTTGGAGCAGTGAGATGAGGTAGAAATTAGTCTATGTCATGTGTAATCTACTTTAGAAGTATTTAGAAATGCAGTAGTAAAATTGTTGGCTTAATTGTTTGTTTCAGGCGAATGATGATTGAGAAGATAGCAGCCCACATAGCTGACTTCAGCCCCAGGCTGCAGAGTAATACACGGGCTCTCTACCAGTACTGCCCCATCCCCGTGATCAGCTTCCCTCAGCTAGACAATGAGCTCTTCTGCAACATCTACTACCTCAGACATTTCTGTGACACTACACGCTTTCCCAGCTGGCCCATTCGAGATGCTGTATGTCCAAAGCTTGTAGTGCCTTATCAGTGTCCTGCTTGTATCTCTAATAAGGGGTTATTTTAACATTGTGGTCCACCACCATTGTCCTAATAGGTGAAGCTGCTAAAAGACACTCTTGAAGCCTGGAAGAAGGAAGTAGAGAAGAAGCCTCCTTCTATGTCTGTAGATGATGCCTATGAAGTCCTCAACCTCCCCAAAGGACAAGGGCAGTGAGTGGCCTTTGATTTGTTGTTATTCCTATTGAAATTTAAATTATTTATCATTCAAGTTTTACATTTTGGTGGTAGGATTCAATCACTGTTGTGTTTTTATAGTGATATGTCACTGTTTATGTTTGTCATTTTTATCTTCAGGCATGAGGAGAGTAAAATCAGGAAAGCTTATTTCAGACTGGCACAGAAGTACCATCCTGACAAGAACCCAGAGGGCAGAGTATGTGTTATCTGTTCTACTATAATGTGTATGTTCAGTTTCAGATTTAGGATTTAGTTTCAGCAAATCTTTGTCTCTTTTAGGACATGTTTGAGAAAGTTAACAAAGCATACGAGTTCCTCTGCACGAAGTCTGCCCGAATTGTAGATGGTCCAGACCCAGAAAATATCATCCTTATCCTCAAAACTCAGAGCATCCTGTTCAACCGACACAAACAAGGTATGTAAATGGATCAGCTTATTTTCTTTCATGTCCTTTCCAACATCAAATCTGAAAAGAAACAAGTTCAGGCACATTTTCCTAATACTAAAAAAGTGAAGTTTGTTTAACTGAGTGTTAACTAACATTGTAAATCCTCTGACCACTTGCCTATAAACAGAGCTGGAACCCTACAAGTATGCCGGTTACCCCATGCTCATCAAAACAATCACAATGGAGACGGAGGATGAGCAGCTCTTCTCCAAGACCTCCCCCCTCCTCCCGGCTGCAGCTGAACTGGCCTTCCACACGGTCAACTGCTCGGCTCTTAATGCAGAGGAGCTGCGTCGTGAGAACGGCATTGAGGTATACATACAAATTTATACTAGCCACTGTCAATGAAACACTATAGCCGTCTATATATGTGTGGACTGATATGTGTTGTGTGGATCATTGTGATTGAGTTAATGATAATTGTTGCCTGTATTTATTCAGATGTTGTTGGAGGCTCTTTCTCGGTGTGTTGCTGTATTAACTGCATCCAGCAAACCTGACGACATGGCTGTACAGGTAAAGTGATTACAAAACCCAAAGTGTTTATCCACCTGAAGTCAGCTCTTGAAAGATGAGTTCTATACTGCCCTAATACCTTTTCATCACAGGTGTGTGGACACATCTGTAGGTGCTACAGTGTAGCCGCTCAGTTTGAGGAGTGCAGGGAAAAGATCATTGAACTGCCCAATATCATCAGGGATCTGTGTCATGTCTTGTACTATGGAACGGTGAGAGTCTTGCACCAATTTTTTCTTAATTTGTCTGAGCTTCCTTGTGTATAGATTTGAAGAAAAATCTTTGAAGTGATTCTTTTACACAAGTTGTCATCATCCTCTCCCAACATTTATTTTAAGAAACGGCATTAAAATGCTGCTTATATCTAACAGCCCATTTTATGCCAAGAAGCTAAATCTTACATTTTTGTCATCTTATTTTTTTCTGCTGAAATGCAACCTGTAGTAGCTTTGGTGTTAGCTTTAGACTCGATCTGCAGCTATAAGAGTCGGTGCCTTAAACATTTACTAGGATGTATTTTTCTCAACTTTGAGTCATATTCTCCCCTGTGCCTCCTTTTAGGGTCTCCCAAAGACTGCAGCCTTGGCAGTACAGTGTATCAGCTCCTTTGCAGTGGATTTCTTTTTACAGACCCATCTGTACCATGCTGGTGTGCTATGGCACCTGCTGGTCCACCTTTTCAACTATGACTACACTCTGGAGGAGAGTGGCGTGCAAGCTAGCCAGGAAACAAACCAACAGGAGGTTGCTAACAGCTTGGCTAAGCTTAGTCTAGTGGCTCTCAGCCGTCTGGGAGGCTACAATCAAACACCACACACCCTGGATGCTAACAACCCAGTTCCAGAGATCAATGGCACAGAGGGCACACCTCCAGAGAACCCTACCATCCGCAAGAGCTTAGCGGCCATGTTGACCCCATATATATCAAGGAAGCTGGGAACAGGATCTCCTGCTGAGGTCAGTTGAACAGGTGGAGAGGAATATCACAAATAAACTTGCATCATCAGCCACAGCAGACTGAATTGTACATCTCCTGTTCTACATTTAGGTCTTGAAGCTGCTAAATAGTAACTCAGAAAACCCGTATCTGATCTGGAACAATGGAACCCGAGCCGAGCTGATCGAGTTCCTGGAGGGTCAGCAAGAGGGAAACATAAAGAGGGTAGGAAAAATGGGTGATTGAGGCAAATGGGTGAAAAGCCTGACCATGCCTAAAAGCTGTTTATAGAAGGGAAATTTCCCATATAGATTTCATTGATAAGTGTATATGTAATCTTAAAATGAGTATCCATTATCAGTTACTTATTAATGCATCCTCTTTGTGATCTCTTCACAGGGAGAAAATGATAAAAGCTTTGGTGCAGAATTTGTGTTCAGCGAACACAGCAAAGAGCTGATAGTTGGGGAGATTTTTGTCCGCGTCTACAATGAGCAGCCATCTTTTCCACTTGAGGTGAATGCAGGATTACAGTGAATACTGATGTGAATATTGAAACTAGTAACTAAAACCATAGAGTATTTTGTTTTCAGCATTTCTTCCATATAATGGATTGTTTTATTATGCAATAATGAGATTTTATCATCTGTTTATAGTACCCCAAAGCATTTGCAGCCAGCCTTCTGGATTATGTTGGCTCCCAGGCCCAGTACCTCCACACTTTATTGGCCATGAGTCAAAGCAACAAGGTGGAGTCCCAACAGCACGCCGAGAGGCTTCACTTTGCTGAGATGGCTTTAGAGGCGCTCCGTAATGTCATAAAGAACAACCCTGGTTAGCTGTGACACTTCTGGTCTTGTTTACTAAAGAACACAACCTGTTGATCTTGTCAAAAGAAAGATGTATGCAGTAGGCTGCTTTTCTAAACTATTCTCTCTGTACAATTCTAGGTTCTGAGTCAGAGTGCATTGGTCATTTCAAGCTGCTTTTCTCTTTGTTGCGGGTTCATGGCGCTGGCAGAGTTCAGCAGCTGGTTTTGGAGGTAGAGCCTAACCGTTATCTGAAACAAATATCTGGCATTTCTAATGCCCATACATTTTAATAATACTGAGTTTTCCCCTCAGGTTGTGAATACTGTGACATCAAATCAAGAATGTGTGAGCAACATTGCTGAGTCTCTGGTGTTGTCAAACCTTCTGTTGCTGCTACACTCACTCCCCTCCAGTAAGAAAAACTCATCGTTTTACTGTTTGTGTTCCTTTTCTCAGTGCTTATTGCAGTGTTTTACCTTTGGGCTCACCTTTTTTTTTTTTTTTTTTGCAACTTGTAGGTCGACAAATTGTGCTGGAAACCCTGTATGCACTGACGTCTAATACAAAGATAGTCAAAGAGGCTATGGCAAAAGGTCAGTGTAATTGTACTTTTTTTTTTTTTCCTGAAGATTGCTGCATATTTGTGAATTCAAGTTCTTGGATGCTCACGTTAATCTGTCTGGCCCTCAGGTTCCCTGATCTACTTGCTAGATCTCTTCTGTAACTGCACACACCCCCAGGTTCGCACACAGACCGCAGAGCTCTTCTCCAAGATGACCTCAGACAAGCTGGTCGGGCCAAAGGTGAGTCTGAACAAGAAGCCTGTCCTTGTTACACTATCATGTGTCATTGTAAATCCTAACCTCACTAATCATTTGCATGTCTTGCTCTCTGCAAGGTGCGTCTCACACTGATGCGTTTCCTCCCGGCTGTGTTCATGGATGCTATGCGAGACAATGCCGAAGCAGCAGTGCACATATTTGAGGGAACACATGAAAACCCTGAACTCATCTGGAATGACAGCTCAAGGGAGACGGTGTCCACCACTGTCCGGGAGATGATGCTTGAGTATGACATGAGCATAATTTTATTCCCTATTTAATCAACTGCTAGCAGAATGGTCAAGAAGGTGCCCGGTATAAAACAGTGGAGGATCTTAACTGCCTAACGTAATGCTTAAAATAATGTCCTTTTCCTTCAATCTTTTCAAGGCACTTTAAACAGCAGAAGGATAATCCTGACGTGAACTGGAAAGTAAGTGCAATAATGCATTGTTGCATCGTGATAATTTGTAATGTTGTAAGTAATTTGTTGGACATGATTTAATGTCTGTGTGCTCAGTTGCCAGAGGACTTCACATTGGCTTATGGAGCAGGACAGGGTGAACTCGAAGTTGGTGGAGTTTTCTTGCGGATCTTTATTGCTCAGCCGGGCTGGGTGTTACGCAAGCCTCGAGAGTTTCTTGTGTCGCTCATGGAGACCCTGACTGAGCTGCTGGAGAAGAACAATCCCAACGTGAGCTACTGAAACACACATGATTTGATACTTTTCTCAGACAGTTTCAAGTTTGGCTAACATTTCTGGGTTCCTGCAGGGTGAGGCCCTGGAGACTGTTACGACAGCAACAGTCTGTCTGTTCAGCACACAGAGTCAGCTGGCTGACCAGGTTCCACCTCTGGGTCACCTGCCACGCATCCTGGCAGCACTCAACCACAAGAATAACGCTGTGCCCAAGAGCTCCATCCGCCTCATACATGTGCTATCAGACAATGAGGTGAGGAGTACAAATTTGGAGTCTGTAGGAAAATGCTGAAATATATTAACTGAGTTGCAGGACCAAGTCCTTTTGGATCTTGACCCATATTTGCCATTAAATGTTGGGATATCTCTACAATCCATTTGATTTTGGTACTGATCTGGATTATAATCCAGATCCAGGAATTTTTTTTTTTTAAAGGATTCTTCACCATTGTGAGATTGGGCCAACGTCAGTCTTATGATTGGCACAGAGCCTTGGAGGACAAAAAAAAAACTCTTCCAACGCGGTAGCTAACACTGGCCACTTGATACAACTGCAGCACAGGCTTGTTAATTTTCTAGTTATGTCCTATTCAAATACTCATTGGTAGGTATGAAGGGGTCCAAGTTGTACCTAAGAGCCAGTCTTGTCTTTTATTTCACTTCCTGTATTCTAAATCTACTCCACCAAGAGAGATGACAAGCAGCGGTGGTTGAGCAAGCTAGCATGTGAATGAACAGAGGGAGCAGCGCTAGCAAAACAAAGCAGTGAATCAGAAATAAAATATTATTTTGATTGTTTCATGGTAGTTGCATTCTACAGCACACAAGCACAGCCACACCCCTGCACAATCCTGTGGGAAGGATTTTGTGTGAATGCAGTCAAAGGACTGGCTTGAGCCTCCTGACTGTCCTGTACCTTGTGTGTAGCTAAGTCTTACATTTGCTCAGACAGACAGTCATACTATCATGGGAACACTGCTTGTAGGTGTAATGATATTATAGGGACACTGAGCTGCCTTAGTATAGGTTTGCGCTGTCTGAGAGCCTTCTAGTTTATTATTATTATTTACAGCACTCGAGCAATTTATTGCTTAGCTGGTGACTTTTCTGGATAAGAATACACTAATATTCTTAATTAAAGCTTTTTGTTTTGTCTAGCTGTGTGTACGTGCCATGGCTGCTCTGGAGACTATTGGTCCCCTAATGACTGGGATGAAGGGTCGTGCAGACATGGCTGGATTGGCTTGTGAAGCTCTCAACCGCATGTTCCAGAAGGAGCAGACAGAATTAGTGGCCCAGGTAAAATGTTTCCAGTTTTTGTATTTTTTAAATTTTCTAACAACATATGTGATGACCATGTAGCCTAAATAGTATAGCATTTTTGTTAATGATCTGAACAGGCTCTAAGAGTGGAACTGGTTCCATACCTGCTGAAGCTACTGGAGGGAGTTGGCTTGGAGACTTTAGACAACCCCTCAGCCACCAAGGCCCAGATAGTAAAGGCTCTCAAGTCCATGACTCGCAGTCTGCATTATGGAGAGCAGGTATAACTGGGTGATGTGGCTAACAGGATTATCAACCAAATAGTACTGTTATTTATGATCTAATTAAATAATTCTTAAAGTGCCCATGGCATGCTCATTTTGCTCATTTCCAGCCATTTAATGTTTAATCTTGGGTAGCTCTAAATTAGCTTGGAGGAGAGAAAATATACCCACAAAATTAGGAGCAGTTGAAAAATTCTGCTTTTACAATGGCACCGGTGGATGTCAGGGAAGCTCCCATGAACTCTCGATGGCCTAGATTTTATGACCATTCAAGGAGATCCTTATATTATCATGTAATACTTTATTTTGGTAGAAAAAGTCCTGCAAGTGAGACTTTACGAGATGTTTATAAACCCAGTTGGTTCTGCATAGAAATACTAGAACATACGTACACCTCATTTTTTGAGCTTTAGGTCATGTCTAAGATGAGAATTCACCCTTGTAACATTGTAGACAAGTCAAAAAACAAGGAAAAGCATGCAGTAGGCCCTTTAAAGATTCCATTGTGCTTGTTATTTATTCAGTTTATACATTCTGCACTTGTTGCAGGTGAATGAGATTCTAGCAAGGTCGTCAGTGTGGAGTGCATTCAAAGACCAGAAACATGATCTCTTCATCTCTGAGTCTCAGACCGCAGGCTACCTGACAGGTACAGTTATTTCTAGAAATGAGATGGCATCACAAAACTTGACATTTTCTGAACAAACAAACCTGTTGAGTCTTTAAAAGGTAAGTCTTGAGTGCATTTCTTTGAGCTGTTGTTAAATCCTAATGCTTTGCTTTATCCTAAACACTACCTTGTGGCTGACTCCTCACTTGTGCTTAAACCTAGCAACCCTTTTTTCTCCATGTCCTATAACTTCCTGGCTCTGCCCTTCCCTTCCTCCTTGTCCTCCACATTTCTTCCTCAGGGGTATCGACTCCTTCTCTTCTGGCTGCCAGCAGCCCACTGCGAGGTGGGCTCTAGACTCCTGAGCTGGGCCCTCACAGCCCTCCTCTTTTTTGCTCTGATGCAGGTAGACTTTGACCTTGCTCCTACTGCCATTGCCTACCTGTTTACCTCCATCTGTGTTCCACAATTCATTTCCATTCCAACCTCTCCAGTTTTGCAGTGATGAACATTTAACACTGCCTTCATCTCCATTCTGTATCACACTTGAAGTTGAGAAATTAACAAAAATACCCTGGGAAGTTGAGAGTTAAAACTTTGTGCAAAAATACTCCTGACTTTGTCACAACTGTGGTTGCTGTCCTGTATGATTTGGGATCAGCCAAGGGATTGTGAGAGAAAAAAGCACAGTTTTTGATTAGGAAACGGTAAATCCTGAAATAACAAATATAGCCAGCAATGGAAGAAAAAGCAAGGCCACTCAACAAAATGTCAACCAAAGAATGAATTAAGGGCAGGTTTGCCCTGTACCTGACCCTGTACTTCACTCAGTGTTTTCAGTAATTCATTTAAGAGTTGAAGTTATATTATGTCTGGCTCTTACTGTTAATATGATAGTGTATATAAGATACAAAAAGTGACACAATTGATCGAAATCAATTACACTTTTGGTGTCATGCTACATGTGTTTTGTATAAATGTGACATTAGCCTAAGGAAATGACCCTAAAATTTGGTAAACTAATACAAGACATGTTTAAAGTTTTTGGACCTAAATTTTGGCTTTCTCCAGGAGTTGGTACTAAATCCAAGCTTCTAAGTACTCTTGGGGGTAAAAGCATACAGCAGCAGGTTTGCACACAGCAAACATAGTATTTAAAAATGCACCGCATGAACGTTTATTTTAATGTACAAGCTAATATTCTTATTCAGAATATCAAATGTCTTTTGTTGCAAAGTTGTGAATTTGTGTTAACATTGAGGTAATGTTGGCATTTTCTAAATTATCCAGCATTTTGAGTATTGAGCTACTTTTTCTACTTTGTAACGGGGATTTGCAGCTCATACTTGAAAACAAAATAATAGGGTTAATAATAGGGTTCAATCAAAAAGTTGCTTTATTAGTAAGAAATAGTAAAATAAAATTAGAAAAAGCACCTCTGAATCTACAAATGCAAATGGAAATCAGGGTACCTCTACTCAGTTCTTCACTTATGAATAAAAAAATATATATAATTCTTCCATGTTGAGCATCATTCCATATACAGAAACCTTCCCAAACACTGTCATCCACTCCAGATAAAGAGGCACTTAAGACAGCTTCCACTTCCTAAGAATAATTTATCTGGGCATTATTGCTTCATGAAATGTTAAGCGTCTATTAACTGGGCCTAAATAGGATCATAGCACTCTTTGTAGTGATCTCATCACTTCATACATAAAGTAGTTTGTCTTAGTTTAGTATGGCATTGGAGCTCACCACTAACACTCCAGTTATCTTTATCTCATACCTGCACTGTATCTTATTTACCTCCTGTAGGTCCAGGAGTAGCAGGTTACCTTACAGCAGGAACTGGCACCACGGTAATGCCCAGCGTCCCACCCCCTGTGGACAATGACATTGGAGACCAAGGCTGATGAAAACACACACACACACACACACAGTCACGCTCAGGCACCCAGACTGCCCTGCAGCTTCACAGTTGCAGCTCAGAGAGAAACTGAGCTACTCAGACATGGGGATGAGAGAGAGAGAAAAATGGACGAGAGTGGGCCGTCACTGACTATCACCAAAATCTCCCCCTCCAACACCACCTTCAGTATCGCTCTTGTCTCCCTTTTACAAATGGCACTAAAGTCTTCACAAACACTTCGAAATGATCTCAATTGGTGACCACATATGTTTTGTTTCTGTGCTTTTTTTTTTTCTTTCAATGACACAGAAGAGTTTACTTTTTGTATGAATATATTTTCTACTCGATGTTTTCCATCAGAAAGACATTGGAAAACTGAGGCTTGTTATGTCATTCCGCTTGGTTATATTCTGTTTGACTGCATTTACCCCTAAATCCCAATTGAGTATTTGGTCTCACGTGTGACACATTTGTGCACAGGACCTATCCACTTCTGTCATTTACTAGTCTACATAATGAATTCTCATATGGAAATGGAAACATGTTATATAAAAAAAAAGAAAGAAGGAAATCAAAAAATGGATGTGTATGATTTCTCTGTTCTTTTTCATTACAAGAAAATGACACAGCTCAGGCTGATGCTGTCCACTTGTGTAGGTTGTTTTTTTTTTTTTTTTGGCACAGATCTGCTCTCCACTTGTCCAGCCTTCTATTCCTTTGCTTTGTTCTGCTCTCTCTTTGAAGAATACCCTTTCTGCCTCACATTTTTAAAGTAATTCTCCTCCTCCCCCAAAATGTAAAATGCACTAGTATATTTATAAGCGAATAATTACCACGAAAATGAGCTTCTGCTAAGATGTGATGGATGTTGACCGATTATGAATCATTGTGAAAGACTAGTGCAATTTGTGAACTGTTTAATGTAATATTACACATATAAACTTTCTATATTGAATGTACATTAAAAAAATCAGTTGCACTTGTACATAAAATTTTAAGAAATAAATGGGAACCCACAGTGTTGTTTTTGGTATTTACATGCGTGTTTTTGAAGTAACATTTAAAAAAAAGTGAGCTGTTTGTTGTCCACTGGTTGGACAGGTTTGGTCTTTAGAAAATCAATACATCAAAGTATTTGTTGGAGTTTTCTATGCCTTGCCAGTTGATCATATTAACATGTTAAAAACATGGCTTCTAATGTGAGAGTGCTAAAGGTGCCACAGAAGAAACACCAGATGTTTTACAAACTATATAAAATACTTGGACATTTGACATGATGATAAAATCAAATCTGTAAACCAATTTTTTTTCCCCCCCACCACAATTTTATTTTGGATGAGGCTTTTAGACAATTTCAACTTTATGTTGGGAAATAGAGACAGACTAACTGAATAGTTAACTAAATAAAAGAACAGCTTTAAACTTTCTTTTTGGTGTCTGGACAAATTTTGAGTCATAATCTAATGGTCTTGCAGCTTGATCTAAGATTTGTTCAGACTGCACAGAATTTAATATAGGAGTTCATATTTGATAACTGCAGTCTAATAATAATGAATTTTAGCTTTCATGGTTTTAACTTGAATAGAAATTACAGGTTGTATAGGATGAAACATACAATAAATAAACTCTCAAAACCTATGCTAAACTAGCTTGGTCACTTATGGATACAAATATTTTGTATTTTTGTGTGGTATCAATTCTATAAGATAAATGCCTCTTGTAAGAAAAGATCTTTTTTTCTGGAGAACAAATAGCTGATAAAATATTTGCTGGATAGAACAACAAATTTAAAATGGTTTTATTGATCAGCTTTTACCAGGTATGTGTTAAAACAGGATCATCCTCACAATCCACATAAATTCCATCAAAGCTTAAAACGAAAAGTTTTAAATGTGACTTAAAGTAACTAGCTAGCGCGGACGTGACGTCATGACGCCAGCTCTGTTGCGGATCGTTTTAACGCTGGAGTCCGGCTCCACACGGTCGGATTAGTAGGGAACACAGGATGTTTCGCAAAAGGCGCGAATAATATCAACAAAGAGTAGCTAGTTGGGTTCTAACTTAGCTAGCCTAAGCTATGCTCGTTAAGTTATAAAAAAAAAATGTATGTTACTTTTTCAGTGCTCTATAGACTATATGCTTGTTTAAAATATAATCGGTTCGAAAGTTAATTTCAGTTAAGTTGACGCAGGCTTTGTCTAAACAATACTATAACACTGACTGTAGCGTTAAATAAACTTGTTCACAAGCCATAGTGACGTTAAGCTAGTTCCCTATGAGTAGTTATACTTCATATTACTGTCGGAATATAAACACTGCCTCTAAATTGATTGATAGAGTCCATCAATACGGGGTAAGTAACAACGCGAGTCATCAATTTAACTAACTGCTAGGTAACATTAACGTTATATTACTATTTTACAGGTAGTAGCACGCTAATATGTGACGTTATAATACTGTACCAACCCACCTTAGCCACTTTAGCTCGCTGAAATGTCACATTCAGTTTTACAAAAGAATACAAAATAGCTATAGCGTTTTCTCTGTTAAGTGTAAACACAAAGGCTAATGCTATTGTCACAGTCACTAACTTGTTTCTACAGGTCCTTTTAAATTTAGGTTGACCATGTCCAAAGAAGGCGTGAAATGCAGCCTTGTGAAGATAGTGGAGAGTAAAGGGCATAAACCGAAATATGCTGACAAGATTTATGAGGTAGGCTCCATTATCTGGCTCAAACGTGTTGTTTAGGCTTACATTTTGCCCCCATTGTACTGTCTTAATGTTTGTAGCTGATATTATTTGTCTTGTGTTTATACAGGCCATTATGGCGATGCAGTCTGTAGCGTATCTGAAATTCGTTGACGAGGATGATGTTTTGCAGATGGACAAGAAAGACAATTCTTTGTTTGTTTTCAGCAACTTCAACACTCCAGCTTTTCTGCACTGCAAGAAGGTCAAACTCATACTTTGATACAATGGAATTGCTGAAACATTACCGTTTTGAGACTGTTTTCTTTAACACTCTTTGTTATCTGTCATGTAGCTTGACTGCCGAGTGGTGAGTCCACTAGTGGTGGTGTATTGCCTTCAGCAGCAGCGCTGTGTACCCAAAGCACAGAAGCCCATTTATAACATGGCCATGGCTGACATTACTGTTTGCTGCACCAACATGGATAGAGCAACGAGGGTTAGTTCACTGGGTCTGATACCTTGTAGATTGTTGCCTTAGAAGCCAGCAGCTGAATAAATGCCACACACATCAGTGATGATAGGAACGATTGAGACATAAAACACAAGAAAACAAAGCTCTTTACTGCTACAGCAGTAGAGGAAAAGTTACATTAAAAGTAAAAAACATAAATCTAGAAAGCAAGCTAGAATATATTAAAGTGCACCATAGAGCAATAGTAAATAATAATAAAAAAGAATATCTACATAGTTAAGTGGTTTTATGCCAACTCTGACTTATCCATTTTCCTTTCTGTAAGACACATCTTCACTTCATACTTAAAGCACCATAATGTTGCCTGTGGCTTCCTCTATGTCTGCTGTTTGGATGTTTTGGGTAACTTCAGTTTGTATGGTTTACTGCATTGTTATATACAGTAGACGTGGAATAACTGAAAGAGCAGATTTCCTTGCTTTGGTTTTATACAGTCATTTCCAAAATATATTCAGAACACTTCACTTTTTGTACATTTTATTGTGCTGTAGATCAGATAATTTTAAAAGGATAAAATTGCCATTTTCCCCATCAATCAATACATTTTCAGAAATGTTTGCAAACTTAGAAAAAAGTCAAAAAATTAAATCTCAGATTGACATACATTTTTAGACATTTATGACAGAGTGGCCTGACAGAAGCCGTTTTAAGTAAAAGGCATATGACAGCGTGCTTGGAGTTTTCCAGATGACATTTAAAGGACCCTGAGAGCATGAGAGAGACACAAATTGAGCTCTTTAGTTAGAACTTTAATTAATTTGGCTGCCCAGCACCAAAGACTGCTCATTACCTGGCTAATGCCATCCATACAGTGAAGCTTGGTGGTGGCAGAATCATGCCAGGGAGGAAGGAAAAAAAAGAAAGAAATGTCTTTGATTTTTAATAGCAAATCACAAATTATTGCATTTCAATGAAAAGCAGCAAGTCTGAATAGGACCAGCTTGTGTGAGAAATGAATACAGTATTTAAGTATAAATTTTAGAACAATAACGTTTCTCCATATAGGGTTAAGAGAGTTAGCACAGTGTATTTTAAGTATCCGTATGGTTAAGTCTGTCTGAATGATTGCTTTTTTTCTATAGGCAGAGGTGATGGATTTGGTGCAACTCATGGGTGGAGAAGTCCTTCTTGACCTAAATTTAACTGTCACACACCTGATAGCAGGAGAGGTGGGCAGCAAGAAATACTTGGTAGCTGCTAGCCTGCATAAACCCATCCTGCTGCCCACATGGGTCAAAGCCTGCTGGGAGAAATCTCAGGACAGGTACACTCCCATTTAGAAAAGAAATAATAGTTGAAATTAAGATATGACCAATAAGGATATGGAAAAATAATAAACATTGGTCTCTTGCATCTTTTGGTTCCCTCCAGTCTTTTCAGGTATACAGATCTACCCATGGAAGGCTATCTGTGTCCGGTGCTACTTGGCTGTACTGTGTGTGTCACAGGCCTCTCCATCACAGAGCGCAAAGAGGTGGAGCGGCTCTGTGTACAAAATGGGGCCAAATATACCGCTACGCTCAAAGTAAATGAGTGTACACACCTCATTGTTGATGAAAAAACAGGTAAGTTACCAGCAGTTTAAGCACAGTGGACAGTCATTGCCATTACAAACCCGATTCCAAAAAAGTTGGGATACTGTACAAAATGTGAATTAAAAACAGAATGCAATGATGTGGAAGTTTCAAATTTCAATATTTTATTCAGAATACAGCATAGATGACACATAAAATGTTCAAACGGAGAAAATGCATCATTTTGAGGTGATGTTAAATTTCATGGCATCAACACATCTCAAAAAAGTTGGGACAAGGCCATGTTCACCACTGTGTGGAATCCTCTCTTCTTTTTATCACAGTCTGCAAACGTCTGGGGACTGAGGAGACAAGTTGCTCAAGTTTAGGAATAGGAATGTTGTCCCATTCTTGTCTAATACAGGCTTCCACTTGCTCAACTGTCTTAGGTCTTCTTTGTCGCATCTTCCTCTTTATGATGCACCAAATGTTTTCTATGGGTGACAGATCTGGACTGCAGGCTGGCCATTTCAGTACCCAGATCCTTCTTCTACGCAGCCACGATGTTGTAATTGATGCAGTATGTGGTCTGGCATTGTCCTGTTGGAAGATGCAAGGTCTTCCCTGAAAGAGACGACGTCTGGATGGGAGCATATGTTGTTCTAGAACTTGGTCATACCTTACAGCATTGATGGTGCCTTTCCAGATGTGTAAGCTGCCCATGCCACACGCACTCATGCAACCCCATACCATCAGAGATGCAGGCTTCTGAACCGAGCGCTGATAACAACTTGGATTGTCCTTGTCCACTTTAGTCCAGATGACATGGCGTCCCAGTTTGCCAAAAAGAACTTAAAATCTCAATTCGTCTGACCACAGAACAGTTTTCCACTTTGCCACAGTCCATTTTAAATGAGCCTTGGCCCAGAGAAATCGCCTGCGCTTCTGGATCATGTTTAGATATGGCTTCTTTTTCGACCTATAGAGTTTTAGTTGGCAACGGTGAATGGCACGGCGGATTGTGAAACCGTCAATGTTTTCTGGAAGTATTCCTGAGCCCATGTTGTGATTTCCATTACAATAGCATTCCTGTATGTGATGCAGTGCCGTCTAAGGGCCCGAAGATCACGGGCATCCAGTATAGTTTTCCGGCCTTGACCCTTACACACAGAGATTGTTCCAGATTTTCTGTTTTCGCCGCAGCATTGGGGGAATTGGTGATCCTCTGCCCATCTTGACTTCTGAGAGACACTGCCACTCTGAGAGGCTCTTTTTATACCCAATCATGTTGCCAATTGACCTGATAAGATGCAAATTGGTCCTCCAGCTGTTCCTTATATGTACATTTAACTTTTCCGGCCTCTTATTGCTACCTGTCCCAGCGTTTTTGGAATGTGTAGCTCCCATGAAATCCAAGATGAGCCAATATTTGGCATGACATTTCAAAATATCTCACGTTCAACATTTGATATGTTATCTATATTCTATTCTGAATAAAATACTGGAATTTCAACCTTCCACATCATTGCATTCTGTTTTTATTCACATTTTGTACAGTGTCCCAACTTTTTTGGAATCGGGTTTGTAAAAACATTTGTAAGAAAGGGCATTAGAAATCTTGCCTTTCTTGATTGCATGATTAATATTCAGTTATTTTTTTTACTGAATTCAGCAGAAAATTATTTAATAAAATCTTGTTCAATATTAAGAAGTCATGGTGCTTCCTAAAAATAATCACCATAATAATTCCATCTGTATACTTGAACATGGTACTCTTATTGGTATGAGTTTTATTCTGAGTATTTGTATTTAGTTGCAGGTGAGAAGTACCAGTGTGCTCAGAAATGGAATGTGCATTGTGTGTCTCTGCGCTGGCTGTTTGACAGCATAGACAAGGGATTTTGTCAAGATGAGAGGAAGTACAATGTGAAGCTCAAATCATCAAAAGTCACTCAACCGCACACTTCTACTCCTACTGGCACCAGCAAGAAAGATGGTGAGCCACAGACAGAAGGGGCCCTTCTTTGTTCTTTGCTGAATTTTATTTGTATACTTCATCTCCATCAGGTCACAACACGTGCCACTTAACCCTCGTCTTGTGTTAGGGAAGAACATATATCAGAACACATTTTCAATGACCACACGCTGTATGCCCCCCCTCCACACACACACACACACACACATTTATATTTCATACAGGATACCTGGGTTCCCTGGACCCAGGGCTAATAAAAGTGTCTTGCATAATTCAAACAGCTACATCTGCTCTCACATTGACCCCTGAACATTTTAGCATATGTATTGTAACGGTGTTGCATAATAATTTTTTCCACTCATATCTTTATTATAATTAATTTTATAGCAACACTAAGAAAATCCCACAACATTGGCTGAATAACAAAATTCATGTATAAATGTGATAGAACACAGGTAAAGGGCAAATGTTAACCATACAGTGAGGAACAGAAGTATTTGAACACCCTGCGATTTTGCAAGTTCTCCCACTTAGAAATCATGGAGGGGTCTGAAATTCACATTGTAGGTGCATTCCCACTCTGAGAGACAGAATTAAAAAAAAAAAATTCAGGAAATCACATTGTATGATTTTTAAAGAATTTATTTGTCTTGCACTGCTGAACATAAGTATTTGAACACCTGAGAAACAGCAAGAATGCTGGCTCTCAAAGACCTGTTACTGTGCCTTGAAAA
>NW_018128070.1:616608-627401 GCF_001952655.1 Monopterus albus
TGGTGCTGCCCCCCCCCCCCCCCCCAAAAAAAAAAATGGTAGTGGGTTAACCAGACCCACAAACACTTTCTGGGGGAGCAGGTCCACCAGACCCACAAACACTGGTTGTGTTACAAAAAGTTAGCATCCCACAAAGGTTGAATGTTTCTGATTTATTTAGTATTACACTTCCAACACTATTTATTTATTTATTTATTTAAACACTAGAGTGTCCATCTCTGTTGGGCTTAAGCAACATCTCTGTCAGTGCTAGCGTGACAGTAAATGACACAGCCCTCACCAACAACATCACTAGCCATGTGGAAGGATCAGACCGCACAGACAGCCTGGATTACACTTTCTGCCCAGGTGATGATATACTGGATGGATGTAAGGTAAGTAGAAGAATATTCCATCTCATATAGAGTGAAGATTTCCTTTCCCTAGTGGTGTTGTGGTAACTTGGTTTTTAATGTGAAAGATAACATATATAGTCACAATATAGCAAGGCTTCATTTTACATGTTAAATCTTGTGCAGCTGTATCTGTGTGGCCTGCCAGAGAAGAGACTGGAGAAGCTGCGGCGCCTTGTGAACACTGCAGGAGGCCTGCGCTTCAATCAGCCCAGTGAGAAACTCACACATGTGGTCATGGGAGAGCTGAACCAGGACCTCAAGAATTTTCTCTCCAAAGTGACTCATAGGTCTGAACCACAGACATTATAAAGCTTCTCAGTTATGGTATTTAAAATCTGGCATGTTTTAACCTTTTTCAACCTGTAGAACTATAGAAATGTGAGATCCCAAATGCACAGTATATACAGTAAATGTATATAATATGAATAATGATAGAGAATGTAGACAAAAGAATATAATGAAATTTTAATGGGAATTTAGAAACATCACTGTTCAAATGATGGGGACGTCCTGAAGGAATCTGATGTAAATGCAGAAATGCCACAAAATATATTTTAACAAAGAATTCAGATTGATGAATATAGTCTGTTTGAGTTCAGGGCATGTTTTTACCTGGTCCTTAATGTTCAGTTTGTTTTGCAACATCATATCTAATCACAAAATCAAATATACGGGTCACTAAATCATTCAAATGCAGAAGAGAGCATCAACGATAACACTGTTGCAATTCAGTAGGTTTATAGTAATCACATAAATGTTACTGGTGTTGTGTCTTTGTATTCCCAGACCCCATGTAGTAACAGAGCAGTGGCTGCTGGACAGTTTCTCCAAAGGCAGTCTGCTTCCTGAAGCAGGTTACCTCCACCCTGACTGTTTGCCTCCTGCTCCAGCAGCTGTATCTGTGTCGACACATACCCCTCCTGCTTCCCGACCCACAGCCGGTCCACCTGCATGGAGTCCTAGTACTCCCATGCAAAAGAGAGTGGAGGAGGATCTGCTGTCACAATATATGGATGATGAATGTATAGCGGGTGAGTATCAGTCAGTGAGGGATTTCACAGAAGTTCATTGCAATTTAGAGATTGTACAAAACATTTAAAGCCTGTTGATTATATCTTGTTGGTCTTTATCCTCCAGTTAATACACCTCCACCACCATTAGAGGGCAACAGCAGGAAATCCATGGTTCAGCCTGAACCCTGGTCACCAGACCAGTCCAGGGGACCAGAACTAGACTCAACCCAGCAGGAGGCCAGTGAGGCAGGACTGTTTGTTAGCATACGTTTCCTTATTGTTGGCTTTGATACAGAGGCAGAGGCGCAGCTCTCTCTGCTAGTGACAGATAATGGAGGCAGAGTGCTGACGGGCCGACGAGATGTAGCAGATTGTGCTGTGGCTCCACTGTTCGGTTGTTCAGTGGAGGCCACAGTGGACATGGTGGTCACTGATATCTGGCTGGTAAGACCACAGACATGTTGGTTTCTTTTTGTAGGGAGGAGGATGTCATTTTTGGTGTTTTCAGTGCAATGTCTCAATTTGTCAATAGATTAATAGTTGATAAAACAGACAAACATTTACATAGGTAATTATCTTTGAATAAAGTGTGGCCTCATGTTTGAACCAACAGCCTTAATTTATGAGCCTAATATCCTCAATAAATTTTGACAATCTATTAACTGTTTAGGTCAGTTATCAAGCAAAAATGCCAAATATTGACTGGTACTAGTTCAGATGTGCACCTTTATCTGTTTTATATTATTGTAAATTGGATATCTTTGAGTTTTGCACTGCTGGTTGGAGAAAGACTTCTGAGGATGTCCTTGAGCTTTGGGAAAGTGTAACTGGCATTTTTCACAATTTTTGTTTTATATACTAAATCAAAAATTACTTGTCAGATAACTGATAATCCAAATATAATTAGTTTTATTCCTACACAATTTAACTGATTTGAAACATGTTTTGTTTCATCAGTTGTGTGAGCTGAAGCTGACAGTTATATTTCGCTCTTGTTCATTTTCAGGCAACGTGTGTACAGAAGGAGTGTGTTCTGCAGGTTTCCTCCAACCCTTTGTTCACCCCAGTTCCTGTGATGGATGGTCGTCTACCTCTCAAGGATTGTGTTCTGTCCTTCAGTCAGTTCACCAGAACAGAAAAGAATTCTTTGGTGGAGTTGGCCAAGTACCTTGGAGCCATGTATGGTGTTTACCTTTATATACTGTAAATTGTTGTTTGTGTAATTTGGCCCAGGAATATATGTTTATGATGTATGGGTAGCAGTTTTGCATTTAGAACAAGTCTGCAAAAGAGACATTTCCATTGTATGTACATTTGTCTAGCTGTTGGCTCTCCTGGGCTGTGAGATATTAATTAGTTGCTTCTGTGTGCATTGTTCTAACATACATTCATTCTCTCTGCTGCATATGTATTAACCTCATGCGTCCTGTCTGCTTGTTGTGAACTGCCTCTTTGAAATTTACATCTTTCCTTCTCTCCACCCTGCAGTGTTCAGGATTACTTTGTGTACCTCCCCAACCAGAAGAAAGACATGCTGATTAGTACTCATCTGGTGCTACAGAGCCCCGAAGGCACAAAGTACGAGGCAGCAAAGAAATGGGGGCCTCATGCTGTCACTGTGCACTGGTTACTAGAGTCTGCGCGGACCGGTCAGAGGGCAAAGGAGGAGCGATTTCTAGTTGACCAGTCACCCTCACCAGGTCAGATAGATGCCTTGGTCAAAGTGTTCAGCAAATATGTGTTTGGAAAAGCCTGTGATGAAAATTACAGTAAATGAACAATGCATTCTGTGTTTTTATACATTTCTGATTTGTACTCTTTTGGCTTTCGTAGTTGATTCATTTATGACAACAAATTATGACAATCCTAGTGATTAATAGCGTTTTACTTGTTCGAGCAACCCCGCAAAATTTACTAACATATAATTTGTCAAAAGCTCCGTTTAAAGTGATTAAAAATGGAACAGTTAAGCTTGCATTGGAGTTGTGTCTTTATAGGTTGTTAGATGTAATTCTTCAGTAGATTGCATTTTATGCCAAATTATAGGCCCAATTTATTAAAGTATATCGTTGTTACCACTGGTATAAGAGACTGTTTCCTTTCTTCACAGAGGAGGCTGAAGAGAGTACTGCTGGTTGTTCCAGCGCAGCTGCCCCAGCTTGTTCATCTCCACAGATCCCTTTGCTGGGTTTCCAGACCATCAAGGCCATCACCCCACTGGAGTCAAGTCGCTTTCAGAGCAAAGCGCTCTGCTCTATGTTGGAAAAGATGAAGCCCAAAGAGGATATCAGCAACTCCAAACAAAACCAGAAAGGTGACAGGAGGCATCCACTTCATAAGGAGCCCTGTCTGCAGTTGGACACTCCTTCTCGTTTCCTCAGCAGAGACCAGCTCTTCAGGCCCTCCTTTAATGTCAAGGTAGGAGCAGCATCTAATGCAAGAATTACAATTTTTTTTCTTAGACTTGTAGCAGTTAATGTGCATCAACCTTTATTAGATAATTCATGGAGTTTCTTATATTTAGGATGCACTAGAAGCTTTGGAGGTTCCAAGTGGGAAATCCAAGGCAGGAGAGAGGGTGGAGACTCCACTAACAGAAGTTATCAACAGGAACCTGAAGGTGGCTCTGGCTAATAGCAGCCGCACTAATGTCTCAGATATGCAAGCAGCCTCTGCTAGCCCCCAGCTTACCAAGACAGCTGACAGGGAGGTAAAGGAAAATACATAAATATACAGTATGCCTGTTTGCACCCATTACTAATGATGCTGATGAAATGACAGAAACCTCTACTGTGTTAATACATGAAAATTTCATTTCCAGTAAAAGGGAAAGTAGACATTATAATGCATAATTTAGCCTGTATACAGTCTAGATTACTTTAATTATGTATGTAGTATATAAACAAAAGTATTACCAATTTTCTTTGTAAGGTTCCAGAAAAGGAAGCTGGTCCCTTGAGTGGTGTTGTGATCTGTGTGGGAAAGAAGCTGAGCAAAATGCAAAGTGAACTAAATGCCATTGCTGCCTCTCTCGGAGCTGATTTCAGGTACTTGATAAATTTGCAAACCTCTTAATTCCTAATTTCAGTGAATATGGATGCAGATGCACATGTCTTTATCAACTTGTTTTTAGGTGGACTTTTGATGATACCGTGACACACTACATCTATGAGGGACGTGTGGGGGACAACACACAGGAATACAGAGGAGTGAAGAAAAAAGGAGTACATGTGGTCTCCCAGCACTGGCTGCAAGCTGTATGTTTACCAATAGCAAGTATAAATAGATAAATAAATAGATTTAAGGGAGACATTGAACTATTTATGAATAATCTGTGCTGTGGAGTTAATTCATTGGCATTTAAAACGAATTAGGTAGCTTAATTGTATAGATGCTTACAGCATAGACTACATATAAAAATGACAACACGCTACCACTTCCTTTCAATATCCAAATGTGAAGCCAAAATATTTCGAATATGTGGGTAGCCATCTTTCTTTTGTGATGCATTTTACAAGTTCTGTACAGTATTGACCAGAGGTGGAGCCATGGTGTCACTAATCGAAGCCGTCAAATCATCCAAAATACACCCCCTTTTTCTATCATCACTTAGCTTATTAAAATCAGAATTATCAGGAAAGTGATCACTAAACAAATCAGCACGATAATATCTATCTAAAATGACAGAACTCGCTTTTGGGAAACAATTAGGAGAGACCCTGACAATGGCCATACACCAAAACTGTTCGCCTTGCAATAAAGTTTATATTTATGCTGCAAGTGCTACTGGATTTTTGCCTTTTTTTGGGGGGGAAAATAGGAGAAATGTTTTGTTGATTTTGCTTAAGCAAGATTGTAAAATTGTTATGAAGAATAAATGTCAGCTTTTTTAGGATATGCTTGTTTAATCTGGGATCTCATTTTCATCATTGAATGCCACTGATGTATTATCTTAATACATTTTACCAGGTGGAAATCATCATCATATCAACAATTGCACAAAAGAATTAATGGGCATTTTATTCAACTAACGTTTGTGATAGTTTTAATGCTTTTTTTGGGTGGAGATGTGTACTGCATGCACTAACAAGGCAGTGCCTCTGTCCTGCAGTGTGCTGAGGAGCAGAGGCTAGTCTCAGAGTCTCTGTATCCTTTCACCTACAACCCTAAGATGAGCCTAAACCTCAGCCAGGTGCCCAGCAGCTCTCAGAAGTCTCGACCTTTAACACGGACCCAAATCAGAAGAATGACGGAGACAAATGATGACATGGTAGGTCTACAAATTTTATTTTACCGCTGCGACAGTGGGTGTGTTTCATGAAGTTCACAGTTCACAGCATTGATGTAAGGGTATTTCTTTTAATTATCTGTCTGTTTCACCTTTAATTACATGTGTAATTATTTGTCCTTCAGTCTGAGTACAATGCTGAAGAGGAACCTACAGTCCTATGTCATGAAAATGATGGAGACGTTGATCAGAAAGAGATGAATAACAGTAAAGAGAGAAGCGGTGGGTGTCTTTTTCCAACTGCGTCATTTAATTTTACAGTGCTTCTGTGCTTACTTATTGAACCTAGCGATGCATGTCGTTGATTATTTCTTGTCTCCAGATATTTCAGAGACTCTGCAAAAACAGCTCCAGGAGATCATTTCAGCTACCAAAGTGTCGACAGGAAGGCGTACCCCAGTAAAACTCAAAAGCCGTCGCACTCTGGAAGCACTAAGGTACAGAGTTCTGTAGTGTTTAAAGTATAACAATATGAGGCGTCGACAAAAAAAGATGGTGAAAATACTAGTTTTAAACCAAAAAGGTCAGTTTTATTCAAAAGTTCAAACTGTGATGAAGCTGATGTTCCATCCACTTCACATTTTTCTGTGTCAAAATTAATTGACACCATTTTGTCCTGATTTCAGGGTTTCCAGAGAAGCAGCGATGGACATAAACACAGAGCCATCCCAGAGTGAACAGATAGTTTGGGATGACCCTACAGCCAGGGAGGAGAGAGCCAAGCTGGTTGATAATTTACAGTGGCCCGGGAGTCCTTCACAGCACTCAGAGCCCCTCGCACCTCCGCCTCCTCCCTCTGAAAAGTTCACGGACTCCATGACTGACTCTGAGCTGGTGGAGATGGGTAAGGGATCAGGAGCCAGTTGCACCAACTGTTTATTTAAACTGAGCCTAGTTACAACTTATAGTAATTATTTACTAAGTGCAGATTTACACACAACTAAATTAAAATGAGTTGGTCTAAATAAACAAGTTCTTATGTAGATAATAGCTGTTCCTGACTGCCAGCTAATTGAACCAGCTCGCAAAAGTAACATCAGTTTGCTGATGTATGAGCATATATGATTATATGAACTTTTAACTGATCTCTTCTAGCTGCTTGTAATGTCATCGACCAGCAAAGGGACCAGAAAGTCATGACCCCTCCATCAAAAGAGCCAAAAAATAAAATCCCCACTCCTAAAGCTCCCAGCATTGCCTTCCCTCTCACCAACCCCCCAGTAGCACCAGAACCCAAGGTAAGTATCATATTTATATTAACAACAAGCTGATTGATTCTGGTGAACCAAAGGAGGGTCAACACTGACCCCCCATGCCAGTTTGGTGCCTTAGATACAGAACGGTGTGGTGGAATATTGGTGCAATAATTGCACCTTGAGCAGGCAGTGTAAAGGGGACTTCTGAGTAGGTTTCCTTTGCCTCTCCTTACTTTGCAAAGATCTGCGATTATATGCAAATACAGTTTAATGAAGTACAGTTTCTGTTGTACCATATTTGTGATACACAACCTGTACTGTCATGTTCAAACGAGCTACTGCTGCTAAAAGGTAGAATATTTTTTATCTCAGGAAGAGAAAAAGGAAGAAAAGCAGCCACCCATATTTCAGCTGTCCTCCCTCAGCCCTCAGGAACGTATTGATTACAGCCACCTCATAGAGCAGCTTGGTGAGTTTCCCACCTAATTAGGACACAAACAGTGTTTCATCATGCTGTAGTGAAAACACATCACAGGTCTGAAGTTACAGGAGCTAATCCCCGATAACTAAAAAGGATCTTTTTCTGGGGTTTGGTGATATTTCCTCCTGTACCAGCTCAGTATCATCAGATGAATTAGGTTTTTATTACTCACAGAAGTTGAATCATTATTGAAACTTATATACTGTTCTATTTCTGTTTTGTTTTGTAGGTGCTGTAGTCCTAGACAAGCAGTCTTTTGACCCCAGCAGCTCCCATATCATTGTAGGGACTCCTCTGCGCAATGAGAAGTATCTGGCAGCAATGGCTGCAGGCAAATGGATCTTGCATCGTTCATACCTAGAGGCTTGCAGATCTGTGGGTCACTTCATCCAGGTCAGGATCTGAAGATTTATTCTCACTCACTTAGTGCTATGGGCACATAACTACTAACAGTGTTTTTGCGGTCACCTTAATAATCATCCATCCATTATCTGTACCGATTATCCTGAACAGGGTCAAGGGGGGCTGGAGCCAATCCCAGCTGACCCTTAAGAATCATAAAATGTTCAAATTTGAGGCCTTTGTAAAATGGAAATACCAGAAATGGGATTAAAGACATGGTATTCATTCTGCACTTACAGTAATGTTGTGGTATTATTATGCTTGGCCACTTGTGATGATATTAAAGGTGGTTTATTGTGTATTATGTTTGTCCTGTAGTCCTTTAAAGGGACTTTTCAGTTGTTTGTAATGATTTTTACCATGGCTGGGCCCAATTATTAGTTTTCAGTTTTAGTATTAGTGTAATTTCTTTTGTCCTTAATAAGATTTTATATCTGCTTTTTGTTTCTGTTGCAGGAGGATGAGTATGAGTGGGGCAGTACCTCCATCCTGAGGTCGTTGTCCAACATCACTGTCCAGCAGAAGAGACTGGCATTGGCTGCCATGCACTGGAGAAAAGCTCTGCAGGGACGCACTGAAAATGAGGTACATACAGGCTCCTACACATAGTTAACACAAGTTCAGACATTTCTTTTCCCTAAATAAGCCTTTGTATTTTTCAGGGTGCCTTCAGTGGGTGGACAGTCATGCTGAACATTGACCAGAAAAGAGAATCGGGTTTCAGGCGGTTGCTGCAGACTGGTGGAGCAAAGGTTACTGCTTGTTAATTTATTGTTATGCCAAATCCAACATTATTTGTCCTTTACTTACCACTGGACTTACCAAATGGATCAGATGGTAAATGATGATCAGAGTGACAGCATCTCAGACAGTGGCTCTGTGGCGTCTCTGTCCATCACATAAACTGCACATTGGAGAAAGTTCTCTTAATCAGAGCAAAATTTTGTTAGTTCAGTAGGGTTACATTTAATTGCTAATGTGATCGTTACAAATGCAGGGTTTTCCCCAGGAAATGGTTTAGCTGCGATGATATGACACCCAGATATTGTGATCAGTTTAATTAGCAGATGGTGGACTAAACAGTACTCTCACTCATTAAATATATGGAGTTATCTGTCAAGTTGTCTCTCTGCTCTGTTTTCCTGGTATGTTTTATGATGTTAGTAGAGGGGGTCTTGATTTAGACAAGGTTGCTCACTTCTGCTTTAAAACACTGTGGGGGCCCCTGACACAACTCGTATTAACACTATGAGGGTTTTCAGTTTTGAAGAATAATCACGAGAGCCAAAAAACTGGCTCAAGAGCTAAGCAAAAAGCCAGGGTTTTTTTTTTTTTTTTTTTTTTTTTTTTTTTTTTTTTTTTTTTTTTTTTTTTTTTTTTTTTTTTTTTTTTTTTTTTTTTTTTTTTTTGGATCAGATGCAGGAGACACAGATTAATGATGAATCGCAACAAACTGGCGAAGTGTGCTGGGCCATCTGGTTTGCCAGTTCCCCTGCCTTAATATAAGACAGAGGCATGGTAAAGCCCTAGTTCTCACTTGTATTTCCTCTCTAGGTTTTGCCCAGTCCCTCCCCATCACTGTACAAGGAGGCAACTCACCTTTTTGCAGACTTCAGTCAGCTGAAGCCTGGGGACTTCAGAGTTGATATATCAGAGGCTACCTCACAAGGAGTTGCATGTCTGAAGCCAGAGTACATCGCAGACTACCTCATGCAGGTTGGTTGAGCTTTTCATATAGATTATCTCCAGGTTAGGTATCTGTAATGCTTATGGAAGTGTAGCAAAGCTTCAGTTCAACCATAACCATTACCAAAGTTGGAAAAAAGTATGAATTGTAGCAAAAATTAATGCTTAAAAAAGGTTTTTTTATATATCTCAAGAACTTTGTATCTTGAAAGAATATAATATAAAGAATATGTGATTAGGTTAGTTTCAGTGCTTGATCAACATGATTGCACTGCCACTGGCTCATTTGTCTTTCCTCCAGGAGTCTCCTCCACCTATTGAGCGGTACTACCTGACTGAAGCTCCTTCTGAGGAAACTTTGTCACGTAAGCGTAAAGCAGCAGCTGACACCACCAGCCTGAAAAGGTCACGTGTGAGCTGAAATGTTGTTCCTAGATGTTGTCATCATATTTGACAGTAATTGAAAACGTGATTTTTTTTAATGTATTGTATGAAAACTAAATAAATATAGCATTGTTTTTGTAATTCTGTATTTTTTATATAAGAGCACTGCAGTTGCTGGTGCCTGCAGTGAGACTGTAGTTGTGATGGATGAGTCAGTAAAGACATACAGAAAATGTTGAGTCACGTTTTGTGATTGGGTGCAGTTATATTTTCTGACCTGTAGAGGTCAGGTCAGGCAGTGTATTCTCACTGTGTAACTCAGGCTCAGGTACAGATGATTTCTCAGCACCAGAATTAGTTTATAATGTGCTGTTTTATTTTTTAAAATCAATACCAGCTATAATTGACAATTTTATTAAATGTTTGGGATGGACTGAGTACCTTAAGTCTCTGGATGTTGTGGGGCTGTCTTGGTTGACACGCCTCTGCAGCGTCGCATGGCGGTCGGGGACAGTGCCTCTGGACTGGCAGACCGGGGTGGTGGTCCCTCTTTTTAAGAAGGGGGACCGGAGGGTGTGTTCCAACTATAGGGGGATCACACTCCTCAGCCTCCCCGGGAAAGTCTATGCCAGGGTACTGGAGAGGAGAATTCGACCGATAGTCGAACCTCGGATCCAGGAGGAACAATGCGGTTTTCGTCCTGGCCGTGGAACACTGGACCAGCTCTATACCCTCTTCAGGGTGGCGGAGGGTTCATGGGAGTTTGCCCAACCAGTCCACATGTGCTGCGTGGATCTGGAGAAGGCATTCGACCGTGTCCCTCACAGCGCCCTGTGGGGGGTGCTCCGGGAGTACGGGGTCCGGGGCCTTTTGCTAAGGGCCACCCGGTCCCTGTACGATCGGAGCAGGAGCTTGGTTCGCATCGCCAGCAGTAAGTCAGACTTGTTT
>NW_018128070.1:628446-628801 GCF_001952655.1 Monopterus albus
CTGGAGGGACTATGTCTCTCGGCTGGCCTGGGAACGCCTCAGCATTCCCCCGGAGGAGCTGGAGGAAGTGTCTGGAGAGAGGGAGGTCTGGGCATCTCTGCTTAGACTGCTGCCCCCGCGACCCGGCCCCGGATAAGCAGAAGAAAATGGATGGATGGATGGACTCATTTGCACTATATTCAAATCAGTGCTAACATAGTCTTAGATATTTCTTGCATCTCTTCCTCCTTTAAAAGTGAATACAACTTGCTTGTGCATTCATTAGATTTCTTAAACAACAACTTGTGTTTCTTCATTTAAGAAGTCACCCAGCAGCTGAAATGAAAAATTCATTAAAACACTTTTAAACAAAGCT
>NW_018128070.1:628812-631240 GCF_001952655.1 Monopterus albus
TCCCTACCCAGTGATTATGAGCTTCTTGTATGGGCTGTTGATCTCCCAGAATTGTAAATACCACATTTTGTTTGCCCGGAGTTTGTTTTGACTTTTGATATAGTGATGTGCTGTTTCATACCAGGGTGCCGGCTGAGGTCAGTGTTCCCTCCAGACTCGGGTTTGAGCTCCTCTTTGAGAATAGCACTGGTCTGACAAGGGAAATATGACTCTGACCCAGTGGCTTCTAGGGGCCTCCAGTAAAGTAGAGTAGCTTCAGGTCACTTACAGAAGTTACTTCTTAATGCAGTAAGTTGTGAGCTGTTCTAGTGCCACTTTTCAGATAGCTACGTTTGAATAATTTAAAGAGAAGAAGAAGAAAAACTGCCCAACATTTCACAAGCAAAAAATATGTGGTTGTCTCAGTATCTATCCTCTTGCAACCCTTTCCAACTTTAGGTGCTTAGTTCCAGATGGAGAACCACTGAACTAATCAGTCTTATTAAATGGTCTAATATGTTTTCAAAGTAAAAGAATGAGCCTGATCAGATTTGACCTGTGTTGCAAGAATGTTTTGTAAAGTCACAACTCTTCTACTTTATTCAGTTACTGCTCATGAAATCAAATAATTGCAAGTATCACCATCCCATTTATTCTTCAACCTTGGTAAAATACTGCTCAGATGCCAGCATTCATGTAGACTTGAAATGAGTCCCCATCTTCAGCTAATTTGAGGAATCAAATCAGGACTGATTCCTGTATCATTTTAATATGCCCAACAATGTTTTGGAGCCCAGGTCATAGTGAAAATTACTTATTATGGCAGATTAAAAGCCAAAAAGATAATAAAAATGAAAATTAAACAAGCAAACAAGGTTTAACATTTGAGAAGCTGCGCGAAGTGTTCTTATTTTATGGCTTAAAGTATTTATGAATAATCGATCACATACAGTATGTTGCATCTATTGTCTTTTAGCCCATCTGTCAAAATGCTGCAGCTCAAAACTAAGCCCTGTTCCTGCAGCAGTCGGAGACAGACAGCACAGGTGAAGGCTTTTAGAAAATAAATAGTGTTAATGCACGTTTGACTCTGGTGTGTCCATTGATTCAGGAAATTATTTCCAATCAACAGGTGTTCCATAGGTGTGAGATAATGCTTGTTCACTGGCAGGTGGCCAGAAGTTGAGCTTCCTGTAAGATGACTTTTAGATTTTCCAGTCTGGACAGTGGATTTAAGCACGACTCTCCGCTCAGGGAGGGATCTCTGCAGCAGTCCTCATTAAAATTCCCTGTCCGTACGCTCACCACAGACCCTCCTTAGTGGGTGGCACCAGCGTCCTGTGCGCCTCTTAACTGTGCACGTCGCAAGGAGAGCGGTCACAGTTTGAGCAGCACCGTAGATCGAGCTGCTTTGAGGCGGGGAGTTTGCTGCTTCATGTCCCGCTATTTACGGCGTGAAGGGTGAGAGAGGACAGGTGCGCACATAGTCCCAGAGGTCCAGCAAAGGGTGGCGCCCTGAGCATGTAGCACTGTGCCGCCTCCCAGAGGCTGAAGGACCCACGGCGACACAGTCCGCTGCTGGAGCTTCACAGGTTTCTTGTTGCGGCTTATGATTGTGGCTTTTCTCGGCGGGGACTGGCAACATGTGCGCCTGGATGGTGTGAAGTGTGACACAGCAGCTCTGGGCTTGTATTTCTCTCGGATGCGCCAAGTACCCGACGTTACGACGCAGCTTGTGTGATAGGTGAGTACACCGGTTTATTTCAACACTTTACATCAGCTCATCCCCTGCTCTGTACCTCTGGTGTGTTTTATTGGCTGCTCTTACACTACGTCTGCTGAACTGATTATGTTAATCATCCGATTTGTTGAAATCCTGGTTGAAGATTTCCCGGCACTTATGGGCAGCGGTGGCTGTCACAGACAAACGCACCAAGTCACCGTCAGTGCTGCATCCAACTAAGCCTGCAACATTTTCTAATTCACGTCTCATCAGTTCAGAGCCCCGGTAACATTTTGCATAACACGGATAGTGATATCAGGACAATCTTCAGAATTCGAGCTGTTTCTGGTGGGTTCTCTGGAAGATTCCTGGTAAAATACGATTTCATTGAAAGCTAGATAAATAAATTTTAATTTAGTGGATTGCTCTCAAAGTTTGTTTTTGTAGTCAAAAGTGTAGAAATCCCCAAAAAAGAGATGACTGTCTAAGAAAATGTTTCATTAGACAGTTGATCTTGAGGTGATTAATGGCAGAGATTCATTCTAGTGGTTGGCTCTAGTCCCAGTTCATTTACAGCAGTGATTGGCTTCTTTACATCCAAAACTACAAGAATAAAGTCATCACTCCACTCATACCTTCACTTGAAGATCTCTGCCCTAAGTGCCCTTCAAGAGGGCAGCATGGCAGCAGCAAAGCAAACAATAGGAGAAACTCTCTTAAATGGAA
>NW_018128070.1:631322-641032 GCF_001952655.1 Monopterus albus
GTAGAGTGGTGGTGAAGGGGGTTGGGTCAGCAGGGTTGTTGACATCTGTGGCTGGCAGCCTCCTCAGGCCGAGCTGGCATGCTGTGACATCATGAATGGGTATTAGGGAACATATGAGCAAAGCACTCAACACTAATGAGGACTGTTATGCTTTGTTCACAATCAGTCTTGGAGAAATAACATGTCTACAGCCATGGTAGCAGCTTTGGGAGGCTACAGAGCTTGGGCTAACATTAACATATTAACATACAGATGATTGTTTGCTGTGTTAGTATCCTTAAATTTGTTACTTAGGGTGTATTGACTAAGACAGTCAAAACTATGTACCAATCCATTTAGTCTACTAATAGCTGGTAACTCACTGGGGAAGTGGAATCTTTGACCTGCTAGTGGCAATAACAGACTTCATCCTCTGGGCACCATGAAAATGTCTACCAAATTTCATTACAGTCCATCTAAAAGTTAATTTCATTCAAAATCACGTCAACCTCATAGTGATGCTAGAAAAAAATCCAAGTCAGTAGGAGACATTCTCTGTGGGCCAGTCTGTCCAAAATTTCACCCCAATTCTTCAAGTATTTGTGAGATTGACAGTCTGACACCGTCATCTGTAGAGCCACACAGCTAGCAGAACTAAAACGCCAAACCCTGTCAGCTTTCTGCTTTTCCATCTGTAAGGATGTGCTGACTGGACAAATTGAACAATTTGGTTTTACTTTAGTCTTTGTGATGCATATATTGTATGTATATTGTCTGACATTTCATAGACTGGGGGATCAATAAATTTGCCTAATAAATAAATAACTGATAATGAGAATAATCCTTAGTTGCTTTTCTGCCCAAATCACTGTACTGTATGTGCTGGACACGACACCATGGCACCTCGTGATGTCAGGACTGATTGAATGACATATTGTAAGGGGGACAGTTACTGTTGTGTTCAGAGGACTTTTGCCATATGTCCACAGAAATATCCTGCTAGTTCAGAAAGATGGAGAGTCTAAGTGTCTGCCGGTCATTTCAACACCTTCCTATTTGATCTGATATTTCCAGTCAACATTAGTAAGAACTTTCGTGGGGCAGCGGCTGAACAATCTCCACAGCTGCTCTCTTATCACCAATGTTAGGAAAACTCTACCTTAACAATGAAAAACACCTGGAAAGTATTGGCTTTCCCATCCACAGTGTCAGACCTCCCAAAGATAAACTTATCAGGAATGTTCCAGGAGAAGGGAAAAATCTGGTTCCTGGTTTTTGCTGCTGAAAGTCTGAGCTGATGGGAAAACTTTGTGGCTTTGCCAGTGTGAGCAGGTTTCATACTTAAGCATCCCTCATGACTGGTAGAGAGTGGTGCTCCATGAGGAGGAATGCAGCTCCCATAGGTCCTCTGTGTGCTCAGGATAGACTTTGCACCATTCTCCAGCCTGACAAAACAGCAAGTGGCCAAAACAGGATTTCACCTAAGCAAAGCCCCCCCCCCCATGTGTTTTCTAAATTCCACACAGTATTAACGGACCTCAGCTGCTTTGGAAATGACTTTCATTTAAGCTGAGATTGGGCTTATACACAGGAACCACAGGAGGAGGTGCCAGGTTGAAAAGCAAGCAAAGCCACTCTAGTCAACAAAGAAGAAAAATACATTTTTCCTTGTGCTCAGCCGCGTAATATCCTAACAGCTAAAGAGTGTTCCCACAGGACCAGAAGGAGCCTGGGCTGGTTGTGCAGAACTGCTTCGGTAAAAAAAAAAAAAAAAACATCTCTTTCAAGGTGTTGACATTTAAAAGCCATTATGCTGTAATAGATAGACTCTGTTTGCCCATTGGGAGGTATCAGAGCGAATAATATCCCATATGGTGCCAGGTAAACAAGTCACTTTAGTTCTTGGTAGTAGCAGCAGCTGCATCCACCCAGGCCAAGCAGAGGCCACAGGAGAAGCTGAAGAAGAAGAAGTGGGGGTGTTGGTTATGAATAACTAACCATTACAATGATTAAAGTGAGTGATGGGCACAGGGAGATAAGACTGTGGTGACCGCTAATGTGTGACATGTTTACAAGGGGAATTCCTCAAATTCCACAGCTGCAGCCATCTGCACCTCCACCCACTGATGGTCACCGTCTGGACCACGAGGGACCCAAGGGGCAAAAAGAGAGCAATAAGTCCCTTGTCAGCAAACCGTGTCAGAGTGGTGCTTTAGAGAGTTGTAGGAGTATTTGACTGAGCTAATACATGCTGAGGAATATGTGCAGTTAAATCCACACAAAAGATTTTTAGTTTTGGATGGAAAAAAAACTGCAGACTCGGTTTAAATGTGGAGTCTGCAGTTTCCCACACATTCACCTCACAGCATAATGATGGAGTTTACTGAGTTTCACTTCTTTGTTGTTGATTTCCTGAAAAATATCATAGGTTGGGTGAGGTGGTTACTGTGTTTGTTTTTTTAAATTTTTTTTTATTACTGAAGTAATCGAAGTAGATGTCATTCAAGTCCAATGCAAAAAGACTTCTATAATAAAGAGTTTCTTCAGAAGAAAATCAAAAAGTATTTCACAAAGAGCTGATCTGGAGTCAGATGTTTAACCTGCTTATTGGTATGTCCAACTGCAGGATGATCTCTCAGTACCGCACAAGTAATACCCTGATACTGTTTCAATGGATGGGTCACACACAAGTCTATACACTCAGGAGGTAAAACAAAAAGGCTAGAGAATATATGTGAAAGTGTTTTAGTTTTGTCGCTAAATGCTCTGAAGTGCAGACTGACTTTTGTACAAAGAAGTCATAAGACTGGGTTTAATTTTAATCTTCATTCCCTCAGTCTGTGAAACGTTTTTGCTTTGAGCTTGACTGTTACCGGTTGCACCAAGTCTGTTTGTTTGTGTGGTAAATATCTAAGAGCCCCTTTAATCAAGATGGCTTGTCAAACCAGAAATATCTAAATTGGAACTGCAGAAGGATGAGATGATTCTTTGTGGTGTGAGAGGTGTGTAATATCCCTGTGTAGAAAGTGAAACACAGGAAAGACAAGGTGTCCTCTGTAGGAAACCTCAGGACACGGGCTTTGTGTTTTAGGATCAGTCAGCACATTTTTTAAATGCAGCACAGATGAGTGGGTCTAATAGGATTATGGGAAGGCATGGTGAGAGGAGAAATCCCCTGCAAACCCAACCTGGGCTAGTGCCTGGGGGGCCATGTGATTGAGGTGGACAATACAAGCAGGTGTTAGCTCTATGATTACGGGCTATGAGGATTACTCCACTCCAGCTTCTAATGGATGCCAGGTTGTGACCCCGGCTAACAAGGAAGCAAAATGTCACCCTGTTATGCAGAAATGTGCCATTTTGTCAAGTTAAAAAGCGAATCTTCATCCTGTCACCCAGAAAAGTCTTGCCTCTGGTTTCCTTGGCAACTTCTTCCATCTGGATATTTATTATCAACACTGAGTTTCCCACAACACCAAAAAGCATAACGATCCTTTCATTTATAATTTGTGAATCAGTGCTACTTTGCACACACTGAATACTGCATTTATGTCCTTTTATTTTTCTGTAATATTGAAGCTTCTGAGCATGCAGTCAGTTGAAATCAAACCTTGTCTACTTGCCAGACTCATTTGATAGGCTGCAGATTAAAATGGCGCCATATGCTTGGAACTGATGGAGTCCCCTTGAGCTTATTATTGGGCTTCTGTCAGCAGCTAATTGTTGCGGAAGGCTGAGGTGATGTGGGGAGCAACTCTACTTTCTTGTCTTAAATACTTGGTCATCGCTACTTCTCTCTAAATCAAAGCATGTCTTTGCCCAGACACACAAATACATACCCTTTGCATTTGTAATCACCTTGCCAAAGCCTGCATTTGATTTTGTGACTTATTCGAGCTCTTGGAATCCACGTTGAGGCAGCCAGGAAAGGCAGACTTGGGCTCTGAAATATATAAAACCATTGTTTTCCCCGTGTGCCCTGCCCGTGCCGCATATGGCTCATTTCATGGCTGCTGGACAGGCTGATTGATGGGCTAAAGGACGGCAAGGCTGGTGTTTCTCATGTGCAGTTCTTGACAAGGCGAGAGCCAAGTCCTCTGCTAGGTCGCATGAGCTAAAACGGAGGAGGAGGAGGAGGTTTCACCAGACTGCAAGTGTGTGCTCTGTGCCAAAATGCTCATCATTTTCACTTGCTCTTTGTGCAAATGAGAATGGTGATGCAATGTCTTCCCTGCCAAAGGTGTCATTTCATTGTTGTTACTGTGTGAACCTCCACTGGGAGAACTCCTCAATATGAAACTGTCAGTGCTTGTCAACCCCAATTAGGAAGCGGTTTATATGGTTTTCTTCTCCTCCTCTGTCTCACTCTCTGCTCAAAGAGATTCGTGGCCCCAGGGGGCTGGAGCCATCGAGTAATCGGAGACCGCATTAATACTGAGTGAGGCGTTGGCCCCACAAATTAATTTCCATACACAGAGCAGCGTGTTAAAAAAAAAAAAATTTCAATAACATGACAGAGGAGGATTCGGTGTGTGTTTGTCTATGATTGTGTTTGTAATGCTGCTAGTGGTGGCACTGGCTGTGGCTTGTGGCTGCTACATCACCATGGAGATAGTGGCATTATTGTGTGGAGGACACTGATGCTGGAGCAAGTACAGGACTGGCAGCAGAAAGGAGCAATGACAACTGGACAGGCATCTGGCTTTGTGACAAGAAACATGGAATATCCTCTTGAGTGTCCTCTGGTGTCTTTCATTTTATACCTCCACTTGTTCTGGCCCAAATCCACTAAACCACCAGGTTCATGTCCTCACCCAGATTATCTCATTTGTACTGAGGGTGGCAGGCAGCTGCTGGTATGACTCCTCTCCCTGAGGAAGAGACAACTTGATGTTTTGTCAGAAGCTGCAAATAATTTGGGCGAGCGAGTCGTGGCACAGGTGGATTTTGCTGTAGCTAAATGTGGTACACAATATGTCAAACATGCTGTCACAACTGCCTTCTCACCATTGTAATAGAAATTTGTACATCTAGAGCTATATCTTTCTTGTTTCCTTGACACACATACTTGACAACTTAAGGCCAAATCAGTGTTTCTTCAAGCCCCATAACATTTAAACTCATGCCCTGCTCGATTTGGAGCCATGATTACTGGCACTAACAGCAAGTGCGTTAATAATGCCACAAAATTATTTAATACAGGACCCAGAGTTCCTTTAGAACGGTACATGTATTGAACCCTGGAGGCTGCAGTCGTGCCTTGAGCGGGTATCTTTTGAGAAATATCATGGAAGAAGAGTGACTGATCTTTCTGTTTAAAACACAGCTAAAGGAATTGTAGCCTGACCGGACTCATCTTGTTGTTGTTTTAGTAGGACCTGAAAGTCTTATATGTTGTGTTGTTCTACCGTAGGGTGTGTTTGTCTGACTGTGGCCTAAGAGATACAAATGATTTGTAGAGCTACAACACACAGAACCACTGGAATGGGCGTTTATATTGCAGTGCACCCAGCACAGTCAACTCCTGCAAAAATTGTCACCACAGCAAATCTTGAAATAATGTCAGTGAGGTTTGGCTGGCTCCAGAGCTTTCCCCAGGCACTCACTCCACTTTAAGTCTTTCACTAATAATAGAACCTGCTTCTCATCCTGCCATATTGTCCCCCACCCACCATCACAAAGAAGAGAGAAGCAGCAGCGTGATGGACAGAGAGGCACCTGAAATCCCCCCCCACCCAGCTCTGTCTAGAGCCATAAACAAGCCACTGGAATGTCCACCTTCGTTTAGTATGGCAAAGTTTGTTTTTTTTGCCAGGTGGCAGTTTAAACCCAAGAAACTACCAACGCTGTGACGAAGCCAAAGGTTACAGTAAGTTTTAATGAAGACGGTGTTAACAGCAGGCAAGTTTTGGGGTTCAACACTTTGTCAAGAGCTGAAATGATCAGTCCATTTAGACAACCAACAGAAAGAAGATTAATTAACAACTATGTTTGATTTAATAATTTATTTATAAAAAAAAAAACATTTGCTAATTGCAACATCTTTGGCTTTGCAGAAGGACATTTTTCACACTTCCAATAAATGCTAAAGATATGAGTTGGTATTTGAAGTTTACTGTGGAACAGCAGAATCACAGTTATAGTGTCTGTTAGATCTGTCTGTCTAGAAGTAAAGGAGTGGAACCAATGAAAAGAAAACAACAAATGGAGATAATGATAATGTAAGAAAATGTTATATAGACCACGCAAGTTTATTTATATAGCACATTTTCATACACAAAGGCAATTCAATGTGCTTAACACAACAAAAAATGCACACGGATGAAACATTAACAAATGCATGACAGCGCAAATTAGCAAAACACAGGTGTAGATACCTAGTATTTTTAGGATAGCTGTGGCACACTTCTCATTATACTCTGTACCCCTGTACTTCAGTCTTCTCTGGACTATGTTCTAAGTGCTTTGACATCAGAGGTGGGTGTACTTTCTTCTGGAAATTGATATATTGGTGTTTATAACATCAGCAGTAACTCGGACACTGCACCGGACCATCATGGTGAAGAAGGAGCTGAGCTGACAGGCAAAGCTTTGAATTTTCCAGTCTAGTCTACGCTCCAACCCTCACCTATAGTCCCGGGCTGTGGGTGGTGACTGAAAGAATAAGATTGCCCTGTCCCTGGGTCTAAGCCAGTGAGCATTAAATCTCAGACACTGCTGTTGTTGGTTTGTCAACCAAATGTGTTTATTCGTATCAGGAAGGGTGGAGACCGAGATTTATGATGGACTACTGTGTTGAAATGCGGTAAATATTTTCCTCATGTTGTTCATCATCATTTTACCTGTTGCAAGTCAGAACCAAACTGTGTCTATCGTGTGTGGTTTATCATTTAATCATAGACTCTGTGAAGCTTACGTTCAGCTCTTCCTCTGAGCTCCATCTCCACCATGGCATTGAACCACCACTTTATCTGTAATATTTCAGCACTGCTGCTGACTCTGCGCGTGTGGTGTCAGATCTCATCCAAACCATACCGAGTCTGGCTGGCTCCTCTGCTGTTTACTTACTCATTAATTTAACCATGAGCAATGGCGGGGACAAACTAAGGCTCTCTGGTAATTAAGCGTCTGTTGTGAATCTTATTTCTCCTGGAAAAACACACACGTGTTCTGTGAGATGCTGCTGGTGGGCGTCCTGGGCTGGCATTAGTAATTAGTGTGCTCAGCGGTTGTACTGATTGCTTCATTATTTTTCCGATAAGCATCTGCCAGAGATATTTGATGAATGTTGCATGTCTGATGCAAATTCATGCTAAATGTTGAGGCTACTTCACAATTAGGAACAATATTATTTATTTTTGTTACATTCCTCCAAGGTGTTTACACCCTGATTCTGATCCTCTTGCATCAGATGTGCTCACCAAAGCTCAGTGCAATTAACCACAAGCATGCAATTACAAAACATTTTGTTTTGTGTACCCTCATTCAGAGCATTAGTTGGACCAGAGAGATTTCTACATGTTTATCATCAGGGCTCAGATCCTCCTCCATTTCATATTGAGACTTCAAAACTGATTCTGATAATTGTCTTGTTTTGCTCACAGAGGTTCAGCTTGATGCTGTGAACAATACGACAGTTATCAGCTGTGTTTGCCCAGTTTCACAGACAGAAAAATTTGTAGGTTATGATAAATAGAGGCTCTTTCTCTGCAGTTTTCAGTTATTGACAATGTTCTTTAACCATGAGGATTTCTCAGATGGGATACCTTTCTGAAGGGCTTAAAATGTAAAGAGAAAACTTTAAGAAAACTAATAGATAATAATTTAAGTGTGTTATTTTTAAATCATTTTCAGCCGTGCTGGCAGAGTTGCTCAGACACAGATGGGCTAAGTAGGTAAACTAAGATGTTAACATGGTAAATATTAACACAATGTTAGCATTGTAATTATGAGCTTAAAGCATTCTTACATTAGCATTACAGTATAAATCACCACTGCACCTAAGTTTGGCATCACAGACTGTCCAACTCATCCTTCTCCTCTGATGTGAACATTTGCTGCTTTTCTCTGTTGTGGTTTTATTTTGTATTATTTTTGTTCTGTATGCTAAATAAGAACACATGGCTGAATAAAAGCAGCTACATCTCAAGTATAAAAAGTGTTTTAACAGGTTATAGTCAGTTTCTAGTTAATCTACAGTGTTTCCTTTGGTGCAGTGGCCATTTCTCTAACTATTTCTCCGTTCGGATTTCTTGCAGTCAGATTGGACCATTTTATGCTGAAGTTAACTGTATTTCTGTGTTTTCAGAGCAAATGTTTTATTACAGTCTTCTACAAAACCTTGTTGCATTATAACTGTAAAAGAACCAAAAAAAAAAAAGACCTGCACACTACTGGTTATTCTTAAAGTAAAGTGAGCACAAGAGATATTTCTTCAGAAATTATGCTAGTCTTGTAGATTTGTTCCATTCCAGTAGATAAGACACGCAAAATTGTTCTTCTAATACATCCAATGTATGACTGGCTGCTTTTCTGATACAGCAGTTACACCACAGAGTCTGCTCAGCACATTCGGCCTCTCCAACAGCTCCGCCATTGTAACTGGATTCCCACTGGACCAGCCTCAGCGGGACCTCGCTTTAAAATGTCAACCGTGCCAGTTCCCCATGTCTTCAAATCTTATGTCATCTCCAGGTAAACAACAATCCCAGAGCTGCAGGGAGCTCTGGCTCAAGTCATTACAGCAACGGCTGTCACCGTTCCCTTTCCACCTTCTAATCAAATTTTACGTCTTTAATCACGACTCTCTCCTGTGGAGGAGGAAATGTCACCCCACTCCAGATAGAAGCCCCTGGGCTCCATCACGCTGAGACTGAATCATCTCTAGAGTGTGCCAGTCACAAACCGTCTAGGGGTGTGTGTTGCTACACATGCAGTTTGGGCCTTTAGTCTGTTTGGTGAATTGAGCATGCTCAACCCATGAATAAGTTCTCCAGTTTCAGGCCAATTGTCCTGGTCGTGTTTTTGTAGAGAGCATCTGACTTTGTCTGTCACAGGCAGAAGGCCTATTTGATGCTGTGTGTGTGTGTGTGTGTGTGTGTGTGTGTGTGTGTCAGCATACACAGAGCCAGGCAGGCACACTGTAGCAGGACTGGCAACTCTTGGAGTTAATCCGTCTCTCTAATAGTGGGGGTTGGAGTAGAGTGAGGAGGGGAGAGAAGAACAATACAGAATCTCTAGCTTCGTCTCTTTCTTGCTCTCTGGCTCCAGACACGTGCTCATCGGCTGGCGGGAAATCTCTGGACCTTGCATGCTCTCTGCGGATGTTGCTCCTCTCATTCACTCGTCCCAGCTGGCTCTCAGCGACCCCTGCCGCACTGCTCAAGGAAACGAGGTACAATGCACTCCCCCCTCCAGAAAACGCATTCCCCCACTGCTTTTGGTTCCTGCCTTTGTTACCAGACAAGAGGCTGCGTCAAGAGGTAAAATTAGAGGGACTTCCTGGAGGTGTGCTTGACTGTTTCTGTAGAAAGTATGTTTGCGGCTCCTGAAGTAAGGTAGGAAGGGTAAAGACGCACTAGAAACAATATAAATTTCCTCCCTCTCAATGCCAATTCTTGCGTACATCACAGAATTGCTGTGTCTACCTCATGAGCATTCCTGTATGTGCCAAAGGGCCTTGTTTCCTGCCCTACTCCGGACATAGCTCTTCTGTGGTTGATAGATGCACT
>NW_018128070.1:641086-671191 GCF_001952655.1 Monopterus albus
GAAAGAGTGGATTACACTGTTTATTGTCACATTTTTGTCCCCTGACATCTTGAAATCCATATTACAGTATTGTTCTGGAACAAGAGGATTTCCTACGTTGGTCATTTCCTGTTATGATTATCTCAGTTTCCTTAGTTGCATGCAAAGATCGAAATGTTTTTTTTTTTTTTTTTTGTTTATGTCCAGATATGGGGCAGAGAACGCCTTCTTCTCTAGTCTGAAGCTGAATGACTTCAACATCATAGACAAAAAATTTGTGTGTGCAAAAATAGAAATGTGTTTTTTTTTTTTTTTTGTTTTTTTTTTTGAGGTTGTAATGCAGTAGTTGAACATGGAAGTTCAATCTTGACCTTAGTGTCTATGCTTGACACAATCAACTCGAGCTTTTTTTCAACTGTGCAATATCAAGCAACAGTTATAAAGGTCAAATTTCTTATGTTCAGTCTGGAAAATTGTCTCATGGCACTTTTTATCTGCCAAAGACATGAGGGTCCCAGCCCCTAGGTTGGGAACCACTGTCGCTAACATAGTCTATGAAATTTCCACAGTTAGGGGCAGTACAGCACTGCTGCTAACAGTTATTTAACAATTAATAATTTTCTTGATTTAATTAAATGTTTTAGTCTATAAATGATTAGAAAACTGCTCAAAACAAATGGCCATTATAATTTCACAGTCTTAAACTAATATCTTAAAAAGTTTTGTTTTGTCTGACCACTGGCCCAAAACCTACAGATTTGCATTTTACTACTGTGTATGACAAAGACGAGCATGAAATCCACACCTTAGAACAGCTGGAACCAGGGACTGACTGCCAGTTCTGCTTAAAGCATGATTTAACAAGATGACAATATTACCAAAATAGTTGCTGATTAACTGACTGACTACCCATTACCGCTCTGACACAACTGCCACAGCAACACAGTTTGTTTTTGCCCTCAGAATGTTGAAATAAGCGCACTCGCCCTGTTACATCTGTTATGTTGATTTAAAGGGATTAAACTTGTTTTTGTTATGCCTCTATGTTGGTGGGAACCCCAGGTGTCTTTTTTTGCATTAAATAAGTCTAATCGGAGGAGGGTTTGGCTCAGGCCCGGAGGGTATGACCCTCAGTTTGTCATCTTGCACCACAACATTTTTAATCTCTCCCCCTCAAGGCGACTATAGCTTTCACACTCATGCATGATACTGTTAGATGACATGATCATTTTGACACGCAACTTAACTGTTCTTTGATATATGAGCTCATCTGGACGTGAGGGCACTTCAGTGAACCAGTGTGTGAGTCAGCGTTTCCTCTGAGGATACTGGACAAGTCTTGTGCGACCAGTAACTCTGCTCCCCTTGGAAACGGCATCACTAGGGGACTTGCAGTGAGAAGCGCTTTGACAGACGGTCCATCTGTTTAGTGTTGCAGCAGCTGAGCTATGAAGTGTGCTAACAGTGCTTCTACTCTGGGAACAAAGGCTTGTCTCACTGTATCAAAGCTCGTGTTTGCGTTCTTGCTCCCTGTGATAAAGTATTGCTGGCTTTCTTCAGCATTTTAGAAGATAAGGTGCATTCAGAGAGACCTTGTGTTGACTGTGATGCCTGTAGAGAGGCTGGAGGTTGGATGGTGGCTGATGGCACCCTGGGCATTGCTGTGCCACTGCCGTGTTATGCTATTTTGCTGTGGTGTTGCCTTGTCTGCTTGTCTCAATTTAAAAGTGCCAGCTTTTGTTGAATATTTGGATCTAAAAATACCTTTTGCTTCACCAATCAGGGTAGAGAACAGATTTTAAAAGGGAGATGTGATTGGTTGGGATGTCCCGTGGATGTTGCCAACCTTTTCTTGAGCAATAAAAGCAAATGCTCTAATACAGGAAAACAATATATTTATACATCAGAATCACAAATTATATTTGAAACAGGCAAATATACACTTTAGTCGAACCATGACAGAATTTTTTTTTTTATGATCAAATCTTCATCTAGTGGTCAGTCTGGATGGCCCCCTTTCATTGAGAGACATGTAGAAAACCTTTCATCTTGTCCATCTTTCTAGCATCTGTTAGCTTTTTTGTTTTTGCTCAAGTTTTCTTTTGTCTTTTAAATTGTGGTTAAACTTCTAGAATAGCTTCAAAGATAAAAATAAGAACATGTGATATTCAGCAAAGGTGGGTGTATATTCGCACAGAAATGATACCCTGCTGCAGTTAAGCAAAATTCAACAAATTAGTCATTCAGGCTTTAAAATAAAGAATAAAGAAATGTTGAGCATCTTGAAAAGCATAGCTGTTTTGTTCTGTAGTGGCTAGATTCAAATGCCAGGTTGCCCCAGAGGGAAGTTTGAACTCCAGCAGGTCGGCCATCACGTGTTTGACCTGCTGCAGATGGGTTGTCAGATGGAGGAGACCCACACCAGAGCTACTGGAAATGTAATGCAGTGCTAGCCTCCACTATTCAGAGATTAAAACCCTGTACACAATGATAGAAATGCACTGCTAATGAAAGGTTCTTGGACACCACACTTTTGATGATTTCTTTTGTTATATTTATGATTTTAAAAGTGAGTTAAGGACATTCTGACCTCAGTTAAATTGGATTTGGTCGGCCACAAGGGTTCGAACTCTTCTTGCATTGAGGCTGTAGAGCTAACCACTGCAGTATTCTAACATCCTGTTACTATAAAAAGGTGTCCCTGTCAGTGTATGCACACTGTATGTTATTTATCTTTTTAAATTCCTTTTCAAGCTTCCAGATTATGGAAGCTTTAAAAAGCTTCTTTGGTTGAAGGTATTCAGAGCATGAAGACCAAGTAAAGGTGACGGAACGGAAAGAGGATCATACTAAGATAAAAGCATGACATGACATTAAAGAAATGGGGAGCAATGAGACATAGGAGCTGAAGGAGAAGAAAGGCCCTGCAGCTCAAGGCTCTTCTAAAACATCAAGCCCTGTGTTAGATCCACTGTTGCTCCCTCGTTTTCAGATGCCTGCTAGACAGCCATAGACCTTTTGTTAGTCTATCATTCCCAGCCTGCCAAGAGAGAACATACAGCAACAAAAGTTTTCACCAAACACTCACCTAAACCATTTTCTCAGCTTCTTAGATACTAAATCAGGAATTTTAGTAAAAACTATATTAGTTGTGAAATCAGCTTAAAAAAATAATGCCTTTGAAGTAGTAGTAGGAGTTTGCAGAGACGTCGACACAATCTTTGATTAGGTCAAGTACTTCATCAAAGGTCTTCTAGCCTATTTTCCTGGTATAAATTTAACTCATTGACAGCCATTACATGGAAGATTATGTGCTTGTTATCCTTTGCTGTGGCCTCATTGAGCGGCACTGGTCTGATAATCAATGAAGCCGAGCAGAAGAGGTAGACTTTACATATCAATCTGTCTGTTGGCCTGACAGTTTACAGCCGCACCGTGAGATGTAACAGCCTGGAAATCATCTGGCTGTGAGACTGAAGCCAAGATGATGCACTGATTGGCTGTTTTTCCCTGGGTGTTTGAGATTTGAAGGAGAAAGGGGAAAGAAAGGTTTGTTTTCATTTTAGCAAACTGATGGTTTCTTTTAGCTGTGTAAGGTAGCATGCCCTAACATTTTAATAATTCACTTATTCTCAAAGTTGCTGGTCAGACACCTTTTGACCCGTTTTGTCTCCTATCTTGCCCAGTTTTTGAGAACAAACCATTAAGCAGTGCTTTGTTGATACAGCACCTCATTTTACACCATTAGTGCAGAATCATGAGGGAAACGGAAAAATATGTAGATAAAGAAAAAAAATGTCTATAAAGTTAAAATGTCTATCTGCCATGTTTGGATTGTGTTCAGATCATTGATTGTATAAATGATGGACATGCTGACAACTCCCAGACACACATAGATCGCCCCCTGGTGGCTGATTGTAGTATAGGTCATAAACTCTTCCTCCTCCATGTTAGTGGACAGGACATGTACTGATTTAAAAACTCAAACTACAAATCAAGTACATTTTTCTCTGAGGATTTTTGTGGTTTTGGGGGGATATTATCATGCTGATGTTTGTGTACAAGTGATCATTTTTCTGGTAAGTTTGTTTTTAACAACCTTTTTATATCATCAAATAAAAGTGTATTTCAGTTGATTTGACAGCTTTGATGGGCAGTCTGAAACATAGCCCAACTACTCGGTCGCTACTGTGCAGAATCTGGTTGCAAGATGGCAGCCGCTGTATTCATGATATTTAGGCTTCACTTTTGCATAGTGGAAGGAAGTGGTGACGCATCATCCATCTTTTATATACAGTCTATGGTTCAGACTGACAGATGCATCAAACCTCAGAGGACTCTGGCAAGTCTCATCATGCATTTATTAAGTGTGGTGAATGTAAATGTCATCCCAGGCCCCTTTCACCTGTTTTGCTGCTATGTTATATTTTGATTGTTTTACCAGTTGTGACAAGCGTAGCAGGATGTGACATACTGTAGTTTCAAGTTAGTCTTCATCATCAGCGAGCGCCTTGCAACAGCAGTCAGTCACTTAGGCAGGGGTCACATAAGGACGGAAAGAAGAAAGAGGGAGAGAATGATAGGGAGATGGAGATAGAGAGGAGGATATTTATGACTCAGACAGTGGCGAGGGTGAGCTGCATCCCAATGTCTGTTCCTTTACTGCCTGCATCAGTAACTTTCAAGAGGACTCAGCTGTGCTAGGTCTTGTGATATCTTTTTGTGATAAAGCATTTCTCATTTTTTGTGCTCAGTTTCTCTTCAACCAGTTTATTTTTCTGTTTTAGTCGATTTTGTGCTTTTCCCATTGAAAATCATCAAATGAAGCTTTTGTTTGTTGACAGTTTTGTATTTTCTATAATGGATTTTTCACTGTGGGCGGTTGTTGAACTTTGGTGCAAAATAATAAGCTTGTACTTATTAATTCTAGTCACAATTCTCCTTCGTCTGATGATGTGTCAAACTACACAGAAATTTTGGCAATAAAATTTTCCCTGAATGCTGTTGGCATGTCAGATCTGACTTCAGTGCAATACAGTGTTCCATGTGCCTGATGTTCAGTCTCATGAATATCCTCTTTTCTGCATTATCTCCTTTCCAGTGGCATAACCAGTCTGGCACAGGTTCTTCACTGGGCCTCTGTTACCTGTCTCCAAACACGACATCCGGTGTATGTTACACAGTTGCCAAATTCCCCCACCACTGATTCTAATCCCCTGTTCATTGTGTTGGACAGTCTGACCTTCCTTTGGTTTTAACGAATGCCCAGTGTGTCTGACACCTTTTTCTTACTGTGGTAAATAACATAAGAGGTGTCAGTGCTGGTCCAAGTTGACTCCATAAAAACTGACCTTGAGAATCAAGACTTGGAAGTGAGTTTGATTTGCATCATAAAATTGAGGACTTGATGTTTTAAGAGTTTCTGTTTTAAGACTTGGGTGGACTTAGGTAAACAAAATGAGAACTTGACACTTGACTTTGATTTGACTCCTTGAACTGAAATGTGGCTACCTGGAGACTGACCCAGTAAAGATTTAACTTGGGACTTGGACTCGGTTCAGATTTAGGTTCACAAAATAAGGACTACAGTAAATGGACTGCTATGAGACTCAATTCCCTAAGGAATCAAGACCCAACTACCTAAAAACCTGAACTGAGACTTGACTCAATAAAGACATCACCATTTCCATTACCAGAAGACATCAATGGAGACTTGACTTCCTTAAAGACCTGACTTCAGACTAACACTAAAGAGGGTTGCACATAGGATTTGTGGCTTGACATGGACTTGACTTGATGTGCTCTGAGGGACTTGAGATCTGACTTCAGATTTTGTCTGACAGAGTTGAAACTTGACTTGCTCCAGAAGATTTAAGACAACAATGAAATGCACACAGAGCTCATACTGTAAAACACTGAGGTGGCTGTGCAGGAAATCTAATTGGCTAGCATTTTTCTCTCTCACACACACACAAGTACTGCTTTGGCAACACTTCCTCTGATGAATTGTTGGTCGTTGGTTTGGCTGTGTGTGTTTGAGTAATGAAGAAGCTCGTGATACTGTTCCACTCCTCCTCTGTTGCCCCTGAGCACAAGTGCTGTGCTCTTCCTACGTAGGAGTTCTCCACCAAACAAGTTAGAAATTCGTTCATCCTGTGAGAGCCACAGCAGGTTTCTCCATTCTAATGTGATATGAGTATGAAGTTGAGATTCTGTTTGACAGAGGACATCAAAAAAACATCTCGGATAACTGTGATTAACAACCAGTCAGAAAAGTAGGCCCCTGCCCTGTGCTCCCTGGCTTCTACGTTAACAACTGCTGGTGAGTGCATCATCTTTAAAGATACTGTCTTGCTTTTTTCAGTACTGACATGTGCAATATGTTAACCTGGGGACTATAGCCAAGACATTGGTGTGAGCTGATGGCTTGCTCACTGAGTACATAAAATCTATCTGTATAAGCAGGATCCTGGATCATACGAGCATAAAATCCTGGAGGCAACTGTCTTGTTCACATCAACTGTTTAATACCTGGACATTTGTTTGTAGATCATCTACACACAAATACTGTCAAAGTGTTAACAATCTTGATATTTTGTCTTCGTCCATATGCCCTGTATCCTGATAAGACAAAATCACCATTTTGTTTCAGTTCAGTATTTACTCTGGCATCTTGTTGAGGTTTTCTGTTTGGAAGAGTCGTTGCACTCAAACGAATGATGTATACATCCCGTTGACATATTTTCAGTTAACACAAAGCAGTTTAGCCGTTCTTTTCATAGGTGCACATGCAAATACGTGTACATCTGTATGAACCTGTTTTCCTGTTGCTGGAGTAGGAATATTCCATATTTTTAATTCTATCAGCAAAGCTCTGATTGTTTATTTAATATAGACTTAATTCAGGGGAGCAGCAATTGAAGTCTGAGGTCTGGAGCCGTGTTACTTTAGCCCTTTATCCCGATAATGTTTTTTGGTACCAAAAACACATGTCCAGAGGCTTGAAGGAACAACATCCATAGTCACCTTAGATTAACAACATCTACCAAAGATTCAAACAATGATCCAGATATACAATGAAAGATTAAACAATAATTTTGATTTTTCAAATTACTGCTCAGTCATATTCAACTGTTGCGCATATGATTCAGTTTTTTTTTTTGTGTGTGTGTGTTTTGTTTTGTTTTTTCCAAAATGTGTCACAAATGTTTAGGCTGTGAAATACCCCCCCAACCCCGAAACCAAAAAGCAATATTTTGAAACTAATATTATGTGACCTTGCCAAGCTCATACACAGTACATACTGTACATACTGTAACTCAGTTTTTCGCATTTCCTACTGTTACATAATAAGTGAGGTGTGCCCTCTGTCATGCTGGCACTTTAATATTCTTTTAATGGCTGCTGTGTTGCTGTACTGTGAGCAGGGCCTGGAGGGGAGCGGTACCATTTATTGATAACCCACGTATCCTCAGTCTTCATGACACAGCACCAGCAACCGTTGCAACCACAACTGACAGTGACTCAGCAGTATGGTTGCCTTGAGGGATGGAAGGATTAGAAATTACCTGGAAACTGTTTCCTGTTTTGTACTGCTGGCTGCTTGCATTTAATTTAGGCCTATTGTTGCAATGAATCAATACTCGTAATCAGTCAGTGATGTGCCCTGGATGGACATTTACATTTTCAAAGCCCCAGAGTCACCGACACCGCCTTTTAACCCTCCCAGTGATGAAAAATGGTTTTATAACAGTACTGTTCATTGTTGTAATCCCCTTCCCTGCGGCACAATAAGCCACATCTTACATGATGCTAAGCAGTTGGTCACTTTGCAAGGTCACCAACATCGCATCAACACTCCCAGAGAGGTAAAGCCTCACAGCACAATCTCCACCAAGTTAGGGCCTCATCAACTGGAATACATAGACAGAGTAAGACAGAAGCCATGTTGCTAGCAGGAACTGCTTAGTAATTTCTATCAAAGTAAAAATGGACGTCCTCTCTGTGGGTGTGCCTCCTGGGTTGCTCAGGGAAGTTGTTTTTTTGCAAACTTGAGATGGAGTTGAACTCTCTGAGATCACATCAAGCCTGTGCTCTGACGCAGTGAAGTCACTGATGTAACCAGCTTTTTATACAGCAAAACATAAAGTTAACACATGATCTTGCTGTAAATGCTGAAAAGTGAAAGAGAATCTTTTTAATGAATGACTTTCAAAAAATACATCACTAATGCAGAGGTAGTGTTGCAGCTTCAAAGGCCAGTTCTCTTGGTCTTTATGCCTCACTGTATTTCGCTGCATGTATCTGTTCATTTTCTTTTTCATACTTCACCTCTTTTTATTCTGTACCTGCTCCCTCAGACGCTAGCAGGCACAAAGCTCTTTCTGGTTCAAAACAAGATCAACCAAAGCATTAGAGTATGGCGTCACACTGGAGGGAGAAAAACATCAGTTACTGTAGAACAGGTTTGATAGGATGTCCAGTTATCAGATGACTGTAACACAACATTGTAGTTCACACTGCTGCTGTTGACTCCCACACTTTATCTCCCTTCTCCTCTCATTATGGAAAAGCTCTCAGGCTTCACCCACAGTGGGCAAGCAGCCAGCCTGCTGCCACAGCCCTTACACACAACCGCAGAATAGAGGGAAGTCCAAAATTAAAAACATTGTTATCCCTGTAGTGGTGGCCATGGGGGAGATGGAGTGACAGGTTTATTTTATTGCGCCATCTTGGTTGACCTTGGGTTTGGTCTCTAGTCTACGCCCACTCCTGACGCACTATTCAGAGCTGCAGTCTGGGACATTCGATGACCAGGGCTTGTCAGCAGGACTGCAAACACAAAGCCAGAAACAAGGATTGTTGCTGCATTGTTACTGGATTAGTTCTGTAATTTCAGATATCTTCCTTTTTCCCCAATTTTGTTTGAGCCCCAAAATGTTCTTATGAATGAATTTGAAAACAATGTACTATGAGGGTTGCTATGGTGATAGCTGCCATCTGTGGGCACATCAGTTGCCATGCAACTTTTTTCCTCTCTAGTAGAAACCTAGGCTGCTATGTGCAAACTCTGTTAATGCATTTTTACCTGTGAAAATGTGTGTTACAAGAGCTACTGTTGATCTCTGGTGCACTTTCCTGTTTGATTCTTGTGGGCAGAGGAAGATTTTTTTTTTTCCCACCTTCTCTTAGTCTGGAATCCCCAGTTCCATATATACTGCAGTCCCTGTCACTGCTGCTAACACTGTTGCTGACTTGGAGAGGATCTGGATGTCTGTTGAACCTCTTGGACACACTGAGCAGCCTTCTTTTCACTTTCCAGTGGGAACCTTCATGACTGAACATAAGTCCCTCCCATCCAGATCTTACTGGGCATTCAGACCAAAAACATCACTGCATTAAAAACAGTATAAGGGGCTGCATTGGTGGGATCATGTTGTTGTCTTAGGTAGAAGTGAGACCATGAATTATACAGCCCTGGAAGCAGTGTTGTAGCACTCAAGTCCTGATTATCAGGACTAGTGACTCAACTTGGACTTGAGCACTGATGACTCGAACTTGGACTCGGACTCGCATATTGACTGCGTTTGGACTCGCAAGTTGGAGACTGACTTTTTTTTGTAATAAACCATAATTATTTGGCATAAGATATTGATGTTAAAACCTGTTCACCCACACTGTGCTGTATCTAGCACACTTCCATCGAAGCGTACTGGTTTCTGCAGTAGTGGACAAGTGTTTACACTGCAGAAACAAGACTGCCAGCAGTCACCAGTGAACTCCTCATCCTGCTGGGGATTTCATAGTGTTATCTATTGCCTGCATATAAGCACAGAATTGAACTCAGCAATTTTTGTCTTTTGTTAATACAGCTTGTCTTCCTTTCTCAACAAAACCCTGCTCTGCTCTTTAATAACAAGTATAAATGAAGTAGTCCCTGTCACCATCGTTTCTCCCCTCACCCTCCTTCCCCTAGCTTCACCCTTTGTACCCCTTAAATTAAAGAATGCGTCTATGAACCTGTACTAGCCTAGCAGTGTTCATGGGGTGTAATCACCATGTAGAGGCTTGATCGCTCTCTTGCTCCCTTTACACTGTGCCGATGAGCTCATTAGGCCAGGAACATGACTACAGAGTTTAAGTCGTAGCTAGTAACTCTCTTCAGATGTGACGCCGAGAAAAACTCATTTTCTGCTTCTACTACTGTATTCTTGCAGCCTCATCTCTTTTGCAATTACCTGGACTGTATTACGACTGAGCCCACACCATTAAAGTCAGAGCTGTGAGTTAAGTGCAGCTAAGCAGTGAGCATCTCAGTTTTCTTTTTCTAAACACTTAGAACAAGAACAAAATTGTGCGCATATGTCATCCAAGTGTGTCTTGACAGCCAATGTAGTTGCTTATTTTCCACCATTGTTGTCATACTTTGTTTCTCTGTAAATGGAAAGTGGAAGAGTGTTTTTTCAATGTGTCAGTCAGGAGAGAGAGCCATAGATAGATGGCAGCCATGGCTGTAGCCACTGAGAAGCTCCACTGGAGCAGTTGGAATTAAGGGCCTTGCTCGAGGGCACCACAGTGGTGTTACTAAGGGCAGGGCAAGCAGTGCTTTGTCACTTTGCCTGTCTGAGGACTGAACCAGTGACCCTGCAGTCACAAGCTCACTTCTCTAACCTTTAGGCTGCCCACTGTTCCCTTGCTTGTTTAATAATGTTGTAATTTATCTTATTTAATTTGCTGTTAGTGACCAGTTTAGTTTTCTTGCTATCTTTTTGCATTTTTATAGATACTGTATCTAGCTAGCTAGATGATTAAACAGTTGTCGCAGTGGCAGAATAAAAGCAGGATGACTCGGATGTAGTGTGTTGTCTTATGTCCAGAGCAGGGCTACACTTATGAGAAATGAAAACTTGCTTTTGTTGTCTGTCCCTCTCATGCATCTCCCACAGAAACGTAGGTTGCCTCATTCTGGGGGGCACAAATCCAAGTTCACACGTGACACCCACAACGCATTACTCATGCAGGTAGAGTGAAGGTTGCTTTGGTGAGTGTGTGCATATGTTCGAGTACTTCTTTACAAGTGTGCATGTGTGTTGCCCAAGGGCATTTCAACAGAGGGAGTCAACACTCACATACACACACCAGGGGTAAAAGAAGATGTGTGTGCAGCCTTTTATTTAGCAGAAGTAAATCATTCTCCTAAAGAGCACCGTCGGGTACATGTCTCACTGATACACACATAGTGGCTCTCTCAGAACACGGCTTACTGGTCAATGTTTAATGCCCTGTAATTGGTTTTACTGACCAGCAGCCTGCAGGATGCCAACGCTGATCTGAAGCCTAGTAGCTGAGGCCAACCACCACTGCAGGTGTTCTTGGTCTTTTATTAGGAAATATGTAATTATGAAATGTGTCGTTCATTAATTCATCATACCTCTCTCTTTTGCTGCCTCTTATAGAGAACCATGAGCACTGTGGAGGACGAGCCCGATCACATGATACCATGAAGACAAGCCTGCAGGTCCTGCGCTGCCAGCTGCTGAGTAAGTGGACCCAAGGGGGGGGGGGGGCAGGGGACTGGGTGTGCTAGCATGCCAGTGGGCATTGTATAAGAAAATCAGATGTTGCTGTTAAAGTTTTAAAGTCTTGTTATCATCATACAAATGGCAATCTAGCAGCACAGAACTCAGACCTCATGAAATTTTCATTGGTATATTAACCAAAAAACTTTGCACTTGTGAGAAATAAGAACCGCATTTGGTTCATTATTATTATTTATGAACAGCAGGTACTGAATATATGGAACTCTTGTGTAAAATATGATGTAAAATATTTTGCTCAGTGTCGGCATTTCATGCAAGGATTTTACAGTTGGTTGTGGGCGCTTTTTGATGCTTTTTCTAACTACACATTTTGCTTCTCATGCTGGCCTATCTGCACATGAATTAAACATCATTCTATTATTGGCGGAGGCCCTATTGAATGCCTTCAGGGAATCACTGTTTTCAGACATCAGAAACTGTACATACAGTGCTGTATCCCATTGTTATAAGAGGGTGCTTTCAAGGACTCAGAGGACAGGATCAAGGCTCTGGGAGTGGATGTACAAAGCTGTGGCAGGCTACCAGTGGAGAATGTCGCATGAATATGGAACGTAGGGGTCACAGTGCGGCTCACCGGGCTCCTGAGTGGTTCACTAAACAGGCTGATGATATCTGGTATGCACCCCAAAGCTCCACCTTAGGGCAGCAGAGCCAAAGGCAGTCTCTGACAAATCTGCCTCAGGCCCTCAGAAGTGATAAACGTGGCCTGGACGGCTGTGAGTATGGATGCATTATGAGACAATGAGTCCCTGGGCACAGACATGTAAAAGGTCTGTACTTCTCCTACATATCTAGAAGCAAGTCAGCACAGTCAGTTTGTTTTCTTGTGGTTGTTTTTGTCCATTTGTATCTCTGTGTAACTTTGTCTTCTTTTTTTAACCCATTTTGTGTTAATTTTGAACCTATTCTTGTTTTTTTTAGTTGTTTTGCATCTTTTTGTGTGTGTGTGTGTGTCATTTGGCATATGTTTGTACCTGTCTTGTGGGTCTTTTTTCCTTTCTGTCTCGTTTTTTAGTCATTTTGTGTCTTTTTTTGTAGTGGTATTGGCTCTCATGTAGTTATTTTGCATCAATATTTTTTTTTGTTTTGTGGCTTTTTGTAGTAGTTTTGGGATCACTTGTTTGACTTTCCATCAGAAGGGTTAATAGTCCCCTCATGGGTCTCTAATGAAGGGCCCTCCAGGCCCCTGGACCTGCGCCTGGTAGCCCATTCAGTAACGCATCTGTGGCTGTGATGGATTTAAGCTTTAAGCTGTAGCAGAGGTGGAATGAGGTCACTTTGCAATAGTTTAATCTAAAAAGGGGAAGTCTGAGTCTAAGCTGCACTCTAGCTTTTTATACAGTTGATACTAAAACCATATTTTGAAGCCTCTCTTTTTTTGGCTAGTGCTCCTCATGAATCCTGACTTTGATAGCATAATGCTCCCTCTTGCTTGTTCGCTTTCTCACCTCCATCAGCGTTGCATTTTTATGGTGTGCAGAGCTGAGAGGCTGACCTGAGATCTCTGTCTCTGTGCTGTGCAGTGACATTTATCATTTCTCTCCATGGACCAGCCATCTGCAGGATACAGATGTGTCTGAACATCCTCAGGCCTGCAGGCAAGAGACAAGATGTTGCAGAAAGAAGAGAACTAAGACGGATGTTCCTGCATCATAGCAGGCTTCATTTTCTTCTGATTGCCCTCTGTGCAGCTTGTGCTCCTCTGTCTTCTGCATTTTCTGATTTCCAACCTTGTCATTGCTCTTAACTTACTGTATGTGGTGTTGTGATGACATAATGCACCTGAATAAAAGGAGAATGCTTACCAATTTTTTTCTAGCTAATTATCTTAAACTTGATTATAATAAAAATATTAAAAGATTGGAGCACTGGTTGGTACGAAATTTAAATGAGTACACAAGGACTAAGTTTTGAATGGTTAGAATGTGTTGTTGCAAGAGTGTGACAACTTTTTAGCTTGTAAAAATGTTAAAATTCTTTGTCTGTGGCTGTAATGGATTTGTATAACTGCAGGCCTGCAAGTTAGTCTGCTCCCCAAATTCCAAAAAACTTCCTGTTTAATGTTTCTCCTTCCTGTCAGATATACGGTCACTGTCGGCTGCTATAGCTAAAACTTTATCTGAGTAAACAGCCCAAGAACTCCTCGTTGTTCGCCCTCTGCCTGATTCCCAGATAAACATGTTCAATGCTGTTGTAACCTGACAAACAATTTGCGGAGCATTCAAACAGGAAGTCATTATCCTGTTAAGAAAGCTTTCCTTCTTATCGCAGTGCTCACATCTGTAGAGCCCTCCCTGCTCCGCTCTACCTCTCCACCACTCCGCCCAGCCAACCCTCGTCCCAGCAGCCCACAGGATGTGCCTTATCTGTCTGTTTCCCCCTGCGGGACAGACACTTTGCTGGAGTGACAGACGAACACACCCAGGAGCAAACCAAAGGAATTTGTCTGGTTTTATGCTACTCTAAAGATGGCGCTCTTTTCATACACCCATATGTTATAACATGAGAACGAATGTCTCTACATTTCCTTGACTAGTCAGGTAAACACTGTGAGTGATAAATTGTAAATGAGAAAGGGTTGCATTCATGAAAGATGAATTGAACAGTTGTAAGGATTTAACTAACTGTTTCTGCTTGGAGATTAAACTTATTCCAGAAGCACAAAAATTATGACCCCAGCAAAATGTGGTGTTGTCTTGTCCACAGACAGTACCGCGTAGAAAAAAATCATTCCATTACATCGGCCATTTTATCTAATTTCTCTGAAGTACAGGTGATTCAGTTTGCTACTAAACTGTTTTTCTTATGACTTGACCGTGGACCTTAGAAGTGAAGTAAATTATGTTCTTAGTCATTTCAACAAGCACAGTAACATTAACAAACAACTGTGAATAAGGTCAAATTAACCAAAAAAGGCTATTCACTTAGTGCTCAGTTTAAGTATCTGATTCTTTAGTCAGTCAACAATAACCGCTTTACTAGCCTGTTGTCGTACGAATGATTCATCTCTTGGCAGGTGCATTTGTGTGTTTGTGTGGAAATAGATATGAGAAGAGTGTTTTACAGCTACAAAACTGATTCACAGAAGCAAAATTATTTTTGAACAAGCATCATTTCACACATTTCAAAATGAGTCAGTTTAGATTCCAGGGAGTTTGAAGAAGGCGTATGAATGTTGAAGAGCAATAGGAGGCGTTATGGTATGGGAGGAGGTGGAGGAATAGTAAGACAAGTAATAGCAGTAACACTATGGTAGAAGGTTTTTTTTATAACATTTATTTATCCAGGGAAGTTTTACAGCAGTGCTCCTGTTTTACATGCACACCAGGGGCGGATCTAGAAAGTTTTGGATGGGGTGGCCAGGCTGGGGACAGACTGAGAGAGGAGTGGCACATTTGAAAAACATGTAAAAAGTAAATTAAACCCCTAGTTCTATGAAATAATAAGCCATACAGTATGAGACACACACACACACACACAGTGCTTTTTAAAAAAAAATGAACTATGGCTGCACTCCATATTCACTTCTGATCGGGAACATCGCTGCTGCATGCTTGATATAAAATAAAGCTAATCTGACCAATGTCAATTTTTATTGTATTTAAGACAATTTGTCATCTTTCATTTTTCATTCATTATTATTGACGAGAATCACATTTTGACTCTAGCAGGAGTCACCGATCAGTTTCTGGGGGTGCCACCCCTGGCCACCCTCTGGTTCCACCCATGATTCACATCTGGACGTTGAAGAGTACAATGGCAGTTTTATAGTAGTTGGACTAATAGTAGCAGCTGTACTGGTACAAGTATTAGTAGTACTGTAGTAGACCTGTTGGCAGTGGTAATGGTGACAGAAGGGCAGTGGGTCCGCTGAAGTCCTTCGGGGCTAACAGCATTCTGTCCAATTCAGTTCAATTCAGTTTTATTTGTATAGTGCCACATCACAACAAAAGTAATCCCAGGACACTTTACAAGGTAAGGTCAAGACCTTACTATTATTATTATAACTGATCTCGCCAGCAGTTAGTGAGGCAGCTCCTATCAGGCTGCTGATAAAAGGTTTAGTCCTGAAGCCGACAGATCTGATCTGGTTCTGCGGCTCTCTCTGCCAGCACATCAAAGCTTAAAATTAAATGCTTGGACTACCTTCAACAAAACTTGCCATTTAAGGTTTATGATTACTTTGATTTGGGTCTGTCAGCCTTTATCCTCAAAGGTGAGATATGGATTCATTTTGTATTAAGGGCACAGAGCCATGGTGTGTGTGTCTCATTGGTATTCTGATGAGCACAGTAGATAAAGCCTTCTTCGTTTGTCCAGAGGGATTTTTGGGGAATCCCATGGAGGTTTGACTCCTGCTGTGTAGCGGTTGTGATTATCATAAACGAGGCTAAATGTGATCCACAGAGAGGCAGCCGGATGCTGGGGAGGGCATCCTTAATTACTGGTTATGGTTCTGTGTCCTAGGGTATCCAAAGTAGCACCAAGTTTATCCCATTAGACAATGAAGTGGACACTGACATTTCTTTTAGATCTTGCATATTTACATCTCAGGTTAATGATTCATTTAGAGCAACCTAGAATGAGAACACAGGCAGAGGGTCTGTGTCTTGCTCAAAGGCATTTTGACGTGGTTATTTATTGACATGCTATTTTCATCCTTGCTCTCTTATATATAGATGAATGTTTTTCATCTGTATTATTTTTTTTATTTGACTGCCTGCTTGTCTAATTTTAGGTAAGAGTCTGTGGACAGTGCATGTAATCATGAAAATGTCAAAAGGAACAGAAGTGAAACTTGCTATACAGCTGGCCCTTGGTAAAGTGTTTCATATGTTCTAACAAGGCAGTTACAGTGACACCTTGTGATCATTTATAAAACTGTAAATGTGCAAATAATTTGCATGCATGTGGTCCCACATACGTGCAGCTACAAACATGGAGTGTTCAGTATATTTAGGAGTCTCAGGTGTTGTCAGATTTCTGTCACAACTGAATACCATGACCTGTCCACAGACATTAACCTTTACAACAACTTAATTTAATTATTGACATTTCTTTGGTATCTATTTGTTTGGTTTTTAACTTTGAGTATATAACAAATATGTTTATTTGACAACCACAGTGTACACTGATAAACAACTGTAATTAATTTATTAAATTAAAGGGCTATTTTTTCATCTGTGGTCCCTGAAAACATTATTAGATATTTTATAAGCCCGCAGAGCATTAATAAATCAAGGACATTACTGTTGGTAAACATATCCTACAGGATATCTTTATGCCAATTTATCAGGTATTAATCTTTAATACAGGTTTTATCATTGTATTGCCTTTATTTATTCAAATGACCTTGGACAGATTCTCATTTTGTTCACTATTGTTCTTGTATTCTTCATCATGCTGCCTGACCTGGGAGATGACAGGGCAGTAACGGTTCATAAGAACAGCCTGATGAACCATCGCGACTCTTACTGATGGATGATTTTGCTGCATCTATTTTTGGCTCCCTGTAGAGCCTCCTTTTGTAATAGTGACACAGCCAGCTGTCCACTGATGATGCGGCACAACCAGCACTCGCCCCATTGGCAGGTTGTCACTGTACATGTTGGAGCCACATCAGTCTTCATCGCACATAGCACGGGTGAAAAGGATAAATATCCCTACCTCAGTGGCAAGTAGCCTCCCCTCAGGATTGATCACACAGGCAGGCTGGGGCATACACACCGATAGCCTGCACACCCTACACTAAGTCCTCCAGTATGATTGATTAGGCTGGGAGATTCATGATGCAGTGGGGCTCAGCAATACTAGTCCTCTGGAATGTGGTCTTGGCTTATGAGCGGATCGGCAAAAACATAATGCAGAATTTCATCAGCAGGAGTAAATGATATGTTGTTTTCCATCACACAAGTGTAACTTCGGGGTGTGTGACAGCCACTCTGGCCCCCATCCCCTGATACAGAGTCTAGTAGTGAATGATTGGTGAGACAAAATGTGTGCAGGATCCTGCCTCGTAACATGATTTATTGATGTTCCCGATGGCATCACTTCACCAAATGTCACTGGCTTCCCATACATTCAAATGAGCCCTATTTCAGCATGTTTGCTGCATAAATTGCCCCTCCCTCCATAAACCCTGAGTTTAGTTAAGGAAAATCAGGCTGATGCTATTAGTCAAATAAATGAAGGCATAATCTCTATGATCAGCAACAGGTTGGTGTGAGTGGTCACAGTATCACCTGTGTGTCATCCAGCACTCCAACAAAGCAGTCAAAGGACAAGTTGAAATACCTTCAATGTCACAGTTAAAGTCTAATTACACTAGTTTTGGTGGGTTTTGTCCTATTGTAAGTAAAGACTCCGAGAATTCTTGTTGTTTATCTTCTCACTTCTTGTGTCATCACAGCTGAAAATGGTCTGACTCTTTTTGTGCAGTGTGTCGGGGCAAAAACAGCCAACAGGCGCAGTGCTGGAGAAACTCATGCTAAGCAGACACGTGTTGCTGAGCAAGGCAAATGTTTCAATAAGTGCCTCCTGTATTCCCATATCTCTCATGTCTTATTTTCCTTTGAGAGTCTTTTTGCATGTATCTAATTCAACCTGTTTGCTTTTGTCTTATCGCTGATGAAGCACCCACACATTTCCCGCTCTTACTCTGCACATCTATGGCCTCTCATCACATTTTCCCACCCTGTCTGACCTCCCTGTTCTGTCCCTTTTCCATCCAATTCTCTCATGTTCTTCCCAGCTCAGTAATGGATGTTTATAAGGCTCTGTTCTCTTCTCTGGCTTTTTCAGTCATTTCTCTTGTTAAGTCATTCCCTGTGACTCCCTGCACTCAATTCGCCAATATAACAAACACTATATAAAATGATTAATATACTGTAGACAGCTGAGGATGCGCTCGCAGCACAGGGGTGGAAAACATGTTGCCGTGCTCTCAGGATATTTTCAGTTGATTGCAATTAATATATAGACATAAGAGCCCGATAATAACAATCTAAAGGCCAGTCTTATCCTCACGGCGCATTCAATAGTGATGAATACATGGCCGGTCAAATGTCTGAGTGCAAGCTCACTTAGAAGGCAGATTTTCTTTTTAACATTGTGGCTCTTTATTAAAACATTATTTAACTAATCTGATCAGGGATATATCAGAAGAATGTGCTTGAGCGTTTCATTTGCCCCTCTCTGATATAACTTATAAAGTGAGTCTGGGTGTTATGCAGTAGCAGGGGAGTATTGGGTTGACTGACTCATGCCAGACCACATTGTGGTAAACATCCTCTCGTAATTGGCATCATTATCTCCTACCTTTTTTTAGCATTAAAAGCAATATTCAACCTTGTTTATGTTATAGTAATGCTTCTTTTTAGTCTTCAGATTTCATCTTTCTCCATGTGTTTCCATCCTTGTACCTTCAGCAATATGGAATGGTGTGAAGTGGATCGTCTTGTGGGCATCTCGAAGGGCTTTGTCCTGGTAATTTGTCCTGAAGTGACATAGCCCAAACACTTCAGCTTTGATAGGTTGGATGTGTCTATGTTTCGTTGTTTCCTAAAGGATCATCTCCAGAAAAACAAGCAGTGATAATTCAAGGATGGCCTTGTGTGGTATCTCCCCAGATGTGGGTCTGGAGTGGGCTTCGTGGATTAGAGGCATGACAGGCTTAACAGATAATGACAAACAGTGCCTGGACACTCTGTGACTGAGTACAGAGGAATATGATTAATGATTCAGAGGCTGAATTGAAATGGTCAGCGCTTTGAGCTTCTTCTGTAGTGTCTCCAATGAACAAAGAGGAAGGATATTTGAGATTACTGACTGATCGTTGCTGGGGGTGTGAGTTTTAAAAAATTAAACGTTTTTCTGAATTCTGTACCCCAGTAATGGTGTAGACAAAATACAAATGAAACACTTATTTGCATCAAAATAGCTCGAGCTTAACATAATATTCTTCTCTTCAACATCCTGTCCAGTGCATAACCTCATTCAGATAAAGATGATGTTAGCTATGCGTTAATGCGCATTATGTTTTCAGCTGAATGGGTCACATTAGCCGTGTTTAACAGTCAACAAGAGATGAGGAGGAGGGGTAACGTTCCTCGCTCTATGACTTTCTTGCCTGGCTGGATAGTATAATAGGACCCATATTCCCCACAGAAACCTACTAATGGCTTGTTGCTGCACAGTCAACATGGTAAAACCAGAGCCTAAGTAGGTTATTATGACACTAAGGCTGTCGTCAGTCTATCTGCTCTGGTCACTGTAAAACTGGCATTTGTCAGTTTTTGTGAATCAGTTGACAAAACCTGCATTTTGATTCAAAAATGTATTTTCTCGCTCTTGATAATAAGGGACATTGTTTATGAATACAGAGAATTGTCAGTATTACATTGGACATTTAGTTCATCCCATTTTAAAAAGATTTTCCATGTTACTTGCAAATTAAAATTAAGTAATTGCTTATTTTTTATACCTCTGTGCAAAGTGAACTCACTGAAGCACAGTAAGAAAACTGTTAGAGCTTTATTTGAATGTTGTATGTGAAGAGAGAGACATCCTCGCAGTCCCAGCTGCCATCTTATACATGCACAGTTACACACAGTGGAGCTTGCTTAGTGAATAATGCAGTTAATGAAGCAACAGAGAGAGACTAGGGGAGTGACAAACACAGTGGTTCAGTATATTAAAGGCTGAGGAGGAGAATGAATGCAAGACAAGGCTGCAGGTCTTTTCTGGACACCTCAGCATTCAATTTCAGCTGCACTCTCATCTAGCTTTGAAATGGTCTAGTAAGCCATGAAGCTAAAATGATATTCTGTATTGTCATGTGCTGTGTGCTCTCTCTTTTCCTGCAGGCATTCTAGCATTCCTAGCACTGCCAGTAGGACTGGTGTCATCAGCACAGGAGCTGTACCTTAGCCAGACCTCCTGGGACCCTGTCTCCATGGCAGATGCCCACAGCACCTCCCTACGCCCCCCTGAACCTCCATACCTGAACTGGCACCAGGAAGGCTCCAGTAGTGGAGAATGGTCATCCAAAGGAGGCAATAAACCCTCAGATATTATCCTTCCTACTGTCGCCCTCCTCCCTTCAGCCTGGCCTCATACAACCCAACTCTCAAGCCTGGCTCAAAAAGACCCTCCCATTCATGACATGAACACTGTCACCCCAAACACTGTGAGTGCTGAAACCTGGATGAATCAGCTCCTGGAGCCAAGCTCTGATATTGTAAACCGAGGCCACATACACAAATTGGTGAGGGTACCTCAAGTCCATAACCCAGTTACTGCCACTAACCAGGCTAGCAGCAGCACAGCGGCCCCAAATATAGATGTGGAATCTATTGCTCGAGGGGCCCCAAACCCCCTGGCTCTTATGTCCAGCTCTGGATCAGGCAGAAGTGATACACTCGCTGCAAACAATGCAGAGTCTCAGAATTTAAATGTGGAGGGATCCACTGATCCCAAGCAGCATGTTCCAGATCTGCAGCCATTTTCATCAATAGATGGTGACCTTTCACTTGGCTTGAAACTCAGGGAGCGTGCTCAAGCTGCTCCAAAGGTGGCCGCACGCCACACCATTACCCTGAGGGATGTGCATGGAGTGAGCGAGCGCCCCACTGACGTGCTGGTGATAGAGCCAAAAACAGGCAAAAGCCCATCACAGAATCTAATTTCCACTGTGTCTGCTGCAGTCCTGTCCACTGAGCCGACCCTTAGGATGCAGAATCCTACAGTCATGCCAAACAACCACACTCCAGCCAGTGAGACCACCACTGATGGGGGTCACGGTCATGCTGTGCAAGGTAACAGCACAGACAGCCCCCCTCTGAGAACCTGGCCGGGAAATGTAACTGCATATGAAGAGCTGCTCTCTAGCAGCAGCTCAGTCAGGGAGTCACTTGCTCAGGACAACAGCTCAGAGGCTCCTTCCACAGCCAGCGGGAACTTCCTAAACCGGCAGGTGCCTGCCACCACCCAGGACATCTGGACATCCAGCAATAGCTCTGACCCCACTGTCGACTCCCCAGTGTCCCACATCTGTTTAAGCAGGATGGATATTGTGTGGATCGTGCTGGCCATCAGTGTGCCCGTGTCCTCCTGTTGTAAGTAATGTCAGAGTAGCTTGAAAAAGATTCAACTCATAAATGTAAAAATGCAAAATGAAGGTTTTGGTTGATCTTAAATCTTGTAATATTCCTATCATAAAAATGTTCCTATTTAAAAGAAGAGTTTGGCATTCTAAGGAACTAGCATATTTGCTCTGTTGCTGGGGTTTAGATGAGAAGGTTCTGTGCTATATTTAAAAGCTGGAATATGCAGGAGGTCAGCTAAGCTTAGCATGAAGACTGGAACACAGGGAAACAACTCTGTTCAGTTTCAAGATAAATTCCAGGAAATGACTGTAAGAAATAGTCCAAAACATAGCCCAGATCTGACCATATTATAAGATAGAATGATACTTGCGTAAGTGCAGGTCATTCCAAATAGTTTGACTATTTATTCTTGCCACTGTGTATCACATATCTCAATACAGTACCTTCCCTCAACCCTACTGCACTTTCACATTTGCTTTAGTGATCTACATGCCCTGGGATGCCTTTGAATCGCCCCCAGACACATTTTAGAGCATGACATTGTTGTATTAAATTGTAGAAAGCAATAGCATAATAACAGTATAGTATTTTTTTTCATCAAACAGTAGGAGTTTCATTTTAGGCAAAACAATCATTTGCATTATGGTCTGTTAGACATGGAGAAATACATGTTTCTTCTACTTTGATAATGTTTTTTTTTTTATATAATTCTTTAAAATGTGTTTTTGATGATTGGTTCTGAGAAAGCTCAAAATTACTACAAGGTACCCATTTCTAACACTTTTATGGTGATGGTGTTTCTCTAAACCACAGTTTGTTCTACCACTGGTATGTTGTCCTGGAGCATGACAGCCTCTACCTGAGCAGCTAGTGTGGGTGCTTTCAAAAGCTATTTTGAAGCAGCATCTCTTCTGTCTCCTGTACTAACAGTCATTTTCCTTTCCCACCCCCGCCTGCTGTAGCTGTGCTACTGACTGTGTGCTGTATGAGGAGGAAGAAGAAGTTGTCAAGTCAGGAGAACAACCTCAGCTACTGGAACAACGCCATCACCATGGACTACTTCAGCCGACACGCTGTGGAGCTGCCCAGAGAAATACACACTCTGGAGAGTGAGGTACAAGCTACTTAGTGTACAACACTGCACACTCAAGTGGGGGGACATTTACTTGATGTTTCACCATCAGCAGAATAGGTTTAATGAGTATGAAAGCAATAAGATGATCCATGTCAAATTTCTACTGTCAGCAAGCCTCGAGGTCTCCTAAAGTGAACACGTCACGGGTTTACTGCGATTTACAGGGATGCTATTCACGACGACAAACTGGAGAATTTCCCTGCAAGGAGTCTGTTACAGTGGTTCCTACATATTTTTCAGAGTAACTCGCAAAAGCAGTATACCATTAATATGAATGCACACTTGAAGAATTTAGACCTTTGAAATTCTAGCTGTGCTAAATTTGCTCCAGTTGATGTAGCTTCTTAAGAAAAACAAAATACGACCCTTTACCAACTAAATGCATAGGGATAAGATAATAATAGAACTTTAACTGTATGGTGTGATGATCATTGTTTGTAACTTTTTATTCATCATTAATTACACACCAGAGAGTGTTTTACATACAAAATAATGTACAACTCTGTAAACATTTCCACCACACTCCGGATGAATTGGTGCATCTCGACAGTATTATTGAATAAATGTAAATTAGGATCGCACACAGTGCATCCTACTGGTTTAAATGAAGAGTATAATCCAACTTTTTTTCTATTAGTACACAGTGTTTATGTTGCTGGGCTCAGATACCCACTGCTTTAACAGCTGCACACCTGATGTTTGTGGTGCATACCTGAACCTAAATATATCTTTATATGCAGTTTTATTTCATATTTCTTGATACTGACCTGTGGTAAAGCTGATTGCATCTTGTACACGAATGACATTGGTGCCTTTTTAGAATCGGAATCAGAATCTGCTTTATTGGCCAGGTGTGTCAGACACAAGGAATTTGACTCTGGTACATCAGTTCTCAATGTGTATGTACATATCCCCATGCAAGGGGCAAGTAAACAGTAAACCAACATAAGGCTGTGTAATATAACAAATGAAGCACTATTAACAACAACAAACAGTGCAAACAATGCAAAATAAGCAGTATAGACAGGCAGAAAACAATGCAGACAGACAAAGGAATGCTCATTGAAATGAGATAAATAGGAATAAAAATAGAGTACTTAAAAATAAAGACCTGTATGGATCTGTATAATCTGTACGAGGTATATTTACAGGTATTGCACTGAGGGTTATTGTCCAGTTATACTGTCGTTGGTTAAGTGTTCATCAGAGTGACAGCCTGGGGGAAGAAACTGTCCTTGTGCCTGGTTGTCTTAGTGCACAGTGACCTGTAGCGCCGTCCAGAGGGGAGGAGTTCAAACAGATTGTGTCCAGGGTGTAAGGGATCAGCAGTGATCCTCTTCGCCCTCCTTTTGACCCGTGAGGTGTACAGGTCCTCCACGGAGGGCTGGATCACACCAATGACCTTTTCTGCAGTCCTGACTGTCTGCTGAAGTCTGTACTTGTCCTGTTTGGTTACTGAGCCAAACCAGACAGTGATGGAGGTGCAGAGAACAGACTCGATGATTCCTCTGTAGAACTTTATCAGCAGCTCCTGGGGCAGGTCGAACTTCCTGAGCTGGCGCAGGAAGTACATCCATCTGCTGTACCTTCTTTTATGCAGCTAAATTAGAAAGCCTATTATTGATATTTATACGAGACTGAAAATGTTCTAAAAATCCAGCTTGCTTTATTCATGATTACTCAACCAGGTGCAGACTAATTAACTCGAGGTTTCACCTGTATACAGTGTTTAAAGAAGCAGTAGTACTGTGAGGCTGTGACACTGTTGTAGGCCAGATCCATAATTTGTTCACATTATTTTGTCTATCCTCTTCATATTTCTGTCAATTTACACTTGATATTTGGATGTTATTATGATAAGGAAAAATAGCAAGATCAGATGTGACTCACTTGGTTTCCATAAGATGATCAATTCTAGCTGGGCAGCAGCATGTGCAGTGCCAGAGCTTTTTGGTGCATTACAGCACCATCTGTTGGAAATGGTAGTATATAACAGTGATATGGACCTTAGTGAGGATTGTATCTGCAGTCTGCCTCCTCTTCTTTCCCATTTTATTTTAATTAGCATGTTTTTATCATCTTCTGTCCACTGCACAATTTGCATTCTTTTGCTGCCTTTGGGGGGCATCAGGAGAGGGAACCTGAGGTTGGATCGTGTGTAGGATGCCCCTGGTGACACCCAGGTGTTGTTTACCCCTGCTTTACCTGTCTCTGTAGAACAGCAATCCTGTAATATCTCTGATGCTATAGGTAAATGAGAGTGCTCTGGGAGGAACCGTTATAAACCTTAATGATGGTGTTAGTTTGATTTGACTGGATGCTGCTGAAAAGATATGCTCATTCCTCCTGTAAAACAAATGATTTTTTTTTCCACACCTCCCTGATCCAGCAGTACCTCATTACTGCTGACTCACCACCAGTCTCCTGAGTCATCCCCTCCTTTTGTCTCTACTTGTGAGGCCTTTACACCTTCCCCTCCACCTCCCACTGTATCTCTGTTCATCTAGCTTTGTCAGATATCTTTGTTCACTATCTCCTTAAAAGCCCTGAGGTGCACCAAACCCATATTTTATTCTGTTCCCTTCCACATTAAACTGTCTGACTGTTCTCGCTGCCTGTAGAGTGACTTAGATACAATAGACTGCAGCGTGCACTCTAATGGTGAGCCCTGAAGCATGAATCATGAATCACAGCTACTGTTTAACAGTTAGGCACCTGTGCTAAAAATTTATTCTGTGTGTGTGTGTGTGTGTGTGTGTGTGTGCGCGCGTGCGGGTGGATTTGCAGGAGCATGACACCTGTCTACCCCCTAATGGAGACTATAGCGGCAGCAGCGTGGTCCTAGTTAACCCTTTCTGCCAGGAGACACTCTTCATCAACAGAGACAAATCTTCTGCCATGTAGAGACAGAAAAGCACTGGGTTCTCTTCTTGTTGTTGTTTATTTTATACATGTGGTAAATATTCAGATACTTTGACTTTATACTGTATATGAAACACAAAGAGCAACCTGAAAGAAGAGCAATGTAAACAGACACTATTTACTATGAGGATGCACTTGCATATTTTTCTGATGTACATTTTCTACAAAAAGCTTAATTGTGATAAAAGGTTTTTATTGTCTTTATATAATTCAGAGTATGTATGGTTTTGTTTCATTCTGGCTTGATGGTGAGTGCACTGTGGATGTTGACACATGAAATCTGCTTCAGAAAAAGAAACAAGCTGTTCTCTGTTTATTTAAAATCAATTCCAAAATACATATAGCCTGTTTAACTTGAATATAGCAACTACATATTTTTTTGGGGGTGGGCACAGAGATTTGTGGCAAAATATAATATATGAAATAAGGGCCTGTATTCATCAAAACTCTAAGAAATACATGCGAGTATGCTTTAAAGAAACCATCTTAGGGGTGAAAATAATCAGCGACAGCAGACATTGATCATACTCCAGCATAAATTAAAATGGGAAATTAACATTTTTCTACTAAGAATTCCTGGTTGAACCAGTTAAACTCCCAGCAATGAGGCAGGCGTGACGTCTCTGTGACCTTGAACTTGGAACTTTAACCACCAGACTCTAATCAGTTCATCCTTAGGTCCAAGTGGACACTTGTGCCAAATCTGAAGAAACTCCCTAAACCAAATAAAACTGGAGCAGGAAAAAATTTGCTGGTGGTAGAGAAGGTACATTAGAGGTAAACATGTGTTCACCTGTGATAGTGTACTGCCATCAGCTAAGCTACTTGTAATCACCATAAGAAACTTCTGGAGCTCTTTTGAGTTTGAGCGTTTTATGTTCTAAGAAATTTGATGAATAGATCTTATTCTGAAGTTTGCGAGTAAGAAAAACAATTTAATATTTTAACTTTGATCTTTCAGCAGTTTGATAAACACAGGCCCAGAAATTGATTAATTTGAGCAAACCATTTGTGTGATTTGAGATGTACATCCAGCAGTTTTGAGAGATGGTATATCTGTCAATTAAATGTTTTTGATGGTTAAAGTGGCTTTCCCCCTCATGTATCACCAGCTTCTCTTAAGAGGGACCACATAGATGTCTTAATTCATTATGTTGGCCCTTTATATATCAGTCTGTGTGTGAATGCTTTGTTTGTGCATTTAAGCATACTGTGTGAGTGTGCAGTAAAGTGTAGACAAATGAGTACCTTAACCAAATATCACTGTTAGTTTAACTTAAATAAGACTGTCTCTTTCAGCTCAGTTTTACTGTATGTTTGTTTGTGTGCGTGCCTCTGTATGTGTTTCTGTCTGTCTCTCATTTGTGTCGTGGAGTGGCTACTGGTTATATTCCAGTTTGCGAAAGCGTTTTCTCAGCGCTGTAGGAAAAATTAGACCAGCCTTTGCTACTATAAGTGTTTACCTTCATAACTCATGTGTTTGTCCATTGATGCAAACTGTATTTGTTGAAATGTTGCTGGGCCACATACCATGTATTCAAGGCTGTCAGAAATCTTGACCAATAAAAATACTGAGATAAATAATGTATGCTGAATATTTACTGAGCACATACAGAGGCAGTTGAATATTTTATTGAATAACTGAACCTGTGGTCCTTCTATCACCTGTCTTACTTTGCATTGCTGCAGTTTTATTCAATAATCAATGCTGCCTGCCTCTATTTCTGCATTGTGAGATGCTGTTCCTAAGACACTGATTCAAACAGTGATAACACGGTTAAACATGTTGATATTTGCTGCATTGGATGCTCAAAGCTGGGCTTGCTGTTTTGCACGCTCAAAAAGTGTATATTTTACAACATGTTCAGTGGGACAGTGGAGCAGTGTTTAACAGTATGTATTTTTTGTATTGTAGTATATACTGTACTTTTTACTGCTGAGCAATAAAACAAACAAAAACACTGACTATTCTGTTTGTCTGATCCATTCAAAAAACAAACAAAAAAATTAATTGAAACAACCAGTGTTTTTTCATATTTTGTTTATGGCAGTTTGATTTTGAGTCCAAAACAGTGATGTTAGGCAATAAACCTACAGTGTGTGTGAGGCAGATATCACACACCTATTGGTTATATAATAAAGCAGTCTACCACAGCACATCCACTGATGCCCTGAGCCAGAATTTTCTTTTTGTGCAACAGTACTGCACCTGGTCAACGGACCTCCTGTTCTGGGAATATGACATCAGTTCAATAATCTGTTTACAAGCCTCATTTACTGCCGAGAAGAGGTGTGGGTGCTATTTACAGATTTGATACTCAATACTTGATATTTGGCAAAACTATTCCAGAGACAATAATGAAAATTGCTGTTTATTCTCGTTTAAAAATTCTTTCTAAATAAATGCAATTTAGCTAGTTTTGTCCAAATACATTTTCAGTATTGCGAGAATTTAAAGATTATCCTATTTAAAAGGTTGCAATCGGTTGATATAAGATGTGTTAATGATATTATTTTACGTTTTATCTTTTTAGTGTTCCTTATTGGCACTCTATTAAAGAAGTGCACAAAAGCATCCGCTCGTATGTATTTTATTTTTTAAACGGTTGTGTTCCTTTTAAAATCTTATTTAGCGCTAAGTTTTTAATATTTTTCTTGTTGAAAGCACTGTCACATTTGAAGACAAAATCCTGGAATATACCCATGTAGCTGTTGGAGCCATTTAGTCCTGCACAAATTGAAATATATAATGAAAAGTAAAACAAAACATCCAGCTGTGGGTCATACACTTTTCTCACCACAATGGCAGTTTCTACCAGAAAAATAAATATAACTGATGTACGTATTTTATCAGTTATTAATATTGTGACTTTATTTTATAAGGCTCAAAGTATATCCGGTTTGGTGTGGAAGTGTTTCCGGGTAACGGTAGAGGGTTATGAAATGGTCCGTGCATGGCATGGTTAACGGGAGAGCTAACTGTCAGGGTACTGAGGTGGACATTTTATCAGCCTGTAACAGACGGTAAGCTGTTACTATAAGGGGTAACTACTTATTTTCTGACTGTCTGACCAGCTGTCCCCACTCTCCGATAACGGATTTTTACATTTGTCATTGCTCGGTTAGCTAGCTAAGTAGTTAACGTTGCTACTTGAAAATGGCGGATGTACCGACAGAGAAGAGCCTGGACGATTTCTTTGCCAAGCGGGATAAAAAGAAGAAGAAGACAGAGAAAGGGAAGGGCAAGGAACCCGTGCCTGGTCCCACTTCTGCTGTGGTGAAAAAGACGAAGAGGGAAAAGGAAAAGTCGGCGAAAAACGAGAATCAAGACGCACAGATTGAGAAGGTAACCAGCGCAACTCATCGTAACTTTTTGCCTTAGCCTTATTTCCAGACACCAGTGTCATGTCAAGTTTAGTATTCCTGACACAATTCGCTTCTTCTATACATTTAACTTCCTTGCTGAAAGCACCTACATTGAATCGGGTCATGAAAGAAAACCATCGATGTAACTATATTTTGACTTAAAGAGAGAAAACGCAAGTAGCTAACATATGGTTTCCTCTGGCACACATTCCGACGGGATGTAAAAAAAAAAAAAATACCATGACACGCTTTTAGTGCTTGTCTTACAACCGTCTCTTTATGTTGGTGAATTATAGCCGATCCATACTATAGCATTAGATGTAAACGTGTCGTCCACATGCTGCTAACATACAGACCCCGGCCTTGTGTTTGCATGGTTGGTGAGACTAACATTGCAGTCTTTGAATCGTGGCTTTCCATCTAGGCCGAGCCGCCATTAGTTACAAGTTGTTACGGGGTTAATGTCTTTCTATCCCTCAAATCACACGGAAGTGTGTTTTAAGATACAAAGTTAAGGTAGCTACTGCTGGTAAAGTTGATCCAGAAGCTGTGTTTTCTTAGAGCTGACCAGAGTGCTATTTTGGGCGAGTTAGAATTTACAGTTAAACTGTGTTGTGAACAGTTTTTGTAAGGTTTATGTATAGCTGCTTTTCATCTAAACCTGGTGGGGCGAAAAAAATCTGTAAAATCGCCTTTTTTATATTTTTTCACAAGTAGAATAAAGACTTCATCACCAAAGCCTTGTTAAAATTATCTAGGAAAAACAGCTTTTGCATGCGCCTCGTCATTGCTGTGTATGTGGGGCTCACACCAGGGAGGGAGCAGGGGTGCACCTGGAGGTCAGATTGTTGAACTATGACCCCAGTTGTGCTGACAACAGTGAGTGGTTCAGAGGGAAAAATGAAGAATTGATCACTTAATATTGTCATTTAAATTTCCCCTTTAAATGTTGATTCAAAAGCTTTTGCTGTTTTTTGGTGACATTTTAATATAATTT
>NW_018128070.1:671757-697582 GCF_001952655.1 Monopterus albus
TTTTAATGCACATTAAGTTCATGCCCCCTTCTGCCCAGGAGGATGAGGAGTGGAAAGAGTTTGAGCAGAAAGAAGTGGACTACAGTGGGCTCCGGCTCCAAGCTTTACAAATAAGGTGAGAGTAAATATTTGCTGTTATGACTCCTTGTCCATACAGATGTCTACATGGTCCACATTACTGAAGTTATTGAAGATAATTAAGATGCTCCAGACACTTAAAAATGCATGTAAACCTGGCCACAGTACTCTTCTACCTGCAGAATGAGAGACTCTGTTGCACATAGATATGTTATTACTATGTTGCTGCTTCTGATTGTGCACAGGTTGTGGGGGAAACTTATGGTGTTTAGGCAATACAAGTATCCTGGCTTCAGACCTCTGACCTGTTGCCTACATCATTATTTCAACAATTAAAATAGTGGAATGACTTTGCAATTCTATCTAAATTACTATGATACAGTCAGTTTGAGTTTAAACATGGGGCTCGTGGTACACTGAAAATGATCAATACAAAAATTCTACAGTTATTCCTTCTCAGGCATAGATATTTCATTTTCACTATTCTTAGTTTCAGTAATAATGTCTCAGATTTCAGTATAAAATTTAATGATAGTCTCTCTTAAATAAATTTATTGATGACCCTGTTTTACTGGCAGATCCTCATCTTCATAAAACCTAAACTGGGGTGTGGACTGACTAACAAACACCAAACGTTTTAGTTGGCTACAAAGCAAATGTGGTGAATGCTGCCATTCAGGTATATTTAAACAATGCAGTGTGATACACAGAGGTGGTATGAATACCTAAGTTATTGAAAGGACACAGGCAGAGACTGATTTGTTATATACACACTAAACTGAGGCAAAACGGCATCTTCTCAGGCTAAAGTGGTTTCATTTTCCTTGAACGTATAAAGATGAGAACAGACAGGAAGGGTCTGGAGGAAAATATTAGGAACAGCAGTGCAGCTCATCATGTGTTCACCTGTGACTGACTGTCCTCGGTTTGCTCACAGTGACGAGAAGGAGGAAGAGGAGTACGAGAAAGAAGAGGTCGGTGAGGATGGAGAAATCATTTTGGTCAGTGGAGACAAAGTGTCAGGGCCCTGGAACAAATCTGGCACCGCTCCTCCTGCTGCTGCTCCCATTGGTGAGTGAACCAACTTCAAGTCTCATTTCAGCTTTTCTCCGGGAAAGAGGTGCAGCAATTAACAAGGGCATGAAAAATGGAAAATGTTTCGAAAGGTCAGAATGGATGTAACACTTTATTATAAGTCTACTGTAAATGTGTATATGCTTCTTAGAGACTGTCCCCCTGTAACAGCATATTTGGTAGTGTGACTTACCTTGTTGTTAATTTTGGCAGGATTGTTGCAATTCCTCCTGCGGCCGTAGGAGTGCTATTTAATGATACGCCACTATGGGTTGTGTGAGAGGGAGGGAACAAAGGACCAAATGGGTCATGTAGTTTGGAGAACCTGTTGGCTTTTTACTGTGGTGATGTTATGGACACTGAGCTCATAGTTTTTATTACTCTTGTTAATTGTGTCCTGACAGGGCGCAGTTTTCTAATGCACAAATGAAGAGCCTTTGATTATTTTTATCATGAAACAATCATGCAACATAGCCTGAAGCACTTGTAAAGGTTTGTGGAGTATATGTTATTGTTTGATTGATAAAATACTACTGTAATCTGACCCTCAAAACATTGGTTTTCTTGTCTAACTCCTGTTGTCTCTGTGTTTTAGAGAGCGTAGAAGCTCCTGAGGTGAAATCTTCTGGTGTGTATCGCCCTCCTGGGGCTCGTCTCTCCACCAACAAACGAAGCCAGAACCAGGGCCCTCCTGAGATCTACAGTGATGCACAGTTCCCTTCTCTACTGGCCACCGCCAAGCATGTGGAGACACGCAGGTAAGTCAAGTTAGGGTGGTGTGTTTGGGGGTGTGAGGTGTTGGTGCAGTTTTGTAGCTCATCAGGGCTGCAGACAACCCTTATTTGGGTAGTTAATCTGTCTATTATACCAAACTATGTGATTGTTTAGTCTATAAAATGTCAATAAACATGCAGGTTGCAGTTTCCTAGAGCCCAAGGTGCGGTTTGCCTATTTCTTTATGTGTAATGCATCCAAATATATTCAGTTTACAATCAGCAGAATGTTTCGTTTGGGAAGGTGAAGCCAGGCAGTGTTTCTAGATAAATGGCTCAGAAGATTATTACTAAAGTGTCATGTCTATATTTTAGGGACAGAGAAATGGAGAAGACCTTTGAGGTTGTGAAACACAGGAACCGTGGTAGAGAGGAGACCAGTGGCGCTTCGATGCAGCATTTGCAGCTTGACAACCAGTACGCTATCCTGGGGGACAAGTAGACCCGCTCCCCTCCGTCCCCTGGCCCCTCCAGCTTTGTCCTGCCCAGCCCCTTTAAGGAAGCTGAACTCCAGCTGTGTGGACTGCAGTCCTGACAGAGCTCACGCTGCCACCATCATCACACTGCTCACTCACACGAGCACACAGCGTCTCACACACACACACTTATTTCACACATTCTACATACATTTGGTTGGCACAATGGAAAGACTGCGTCTGAAGGGGCTGTTGAAAGAGGGAGTAATTGAAAAAGAATTAGCAAACTACATGAAAATGTGCAACGGCAGCAGCAACAAAAGGCGACGTAGTTGTCCTTGGTGGATTGTACTCGGAGCAAAGATTGTGTGGCACAATGTCTCTCTGGACTTCAACTTGCTTTGATAAAGCCACAGCGGATCGAAGATGACTTCACATAAGATGATTTTACAAACTCCTGTGAAAATATCTATTTTTTTGCAAGTTCATTATAACCTAATCACACTTGGTTATGTTGGGGTGTGTTTAGAGTGGCGGTTGGTGTTTTAGGCCTAGGGATACTACCTCAGCAGTACAGCTGGTGGTGACGATTTCTTTTTTTGTTTTTGCTGTGGTGGAGAATGGGACAAATACCCACCCCTTCCACACTGGCCATCAGGCTCTATGATTTAAAGATGACAACATTTTTCATAGATCTATGGACAAGAAGCGATAGGTTGTGGTCCTCATTTAAAATTTCTATATAAAGTGGCCTTAACTGATGGAGAGAAACTGCTTGGACACAGAACTTTGCTTGTTGTCTCCCAGGCTGTTGCCTGCCCCAGGATCTCCCCACTTTGTGGGGGGAGGGAACTCCCCTCTGTTTAAGAATGTACTGTTGTAGTTTTCCTCATGATTTCATCTTCTAACTGTCTTTGATTTTACTGCCATTATTTTATTTTAGACATCAGTAAAAGAGTGATTAAAGCATGCATCCTGTCCAAAAATATTCTTTGGTAACAAAAGTTAGTGTCAGCAAAATTACAGTGCATATTTGTTGAGGTTGTTTGCTCATATTGTTGTCCAGTGGTACCTTTCAGCCCCAGTTCTTTATACCAGGACCTTGCTTTATTAATATTCAGTGGAACCACATAGGACAGGTGGATTGTGCATCATTTCATTTCCAGAGAGTTACAGCAACTACTTGTCTGTAAATATCGACTGTCACCAAACCAACAAGAGTACCATCCACTTAAAGGATAAGGCCGGTCATTTTTCATATTAATAGTATTTTCACCGGTCCCCATACTCAAACCAACAATGAATTGCCTCAGCTCATGGTTGATATATGTCAGTCTTCAACATCCATCCATTATCTATACCGCTTATCCTGAACATGGTCACGGTTGGGCTGGAGCCAATCCCAGCTGCCACTGGGTGAGTGGCAGGTTCCACCCTGGACAGGTCACAATCTATCATGGGGCTGAAATGTAGACAGACAACCACACACACTAAATCCTACGGGAAATTTAGAGTCACCAGGCAACCTAGGCTGCATGTCTGTGAACTGTAGGAGGAACCCGGAGAGAACCCACGGAGGTACAGAGAGAACATGCATACTCCACACAGAAAGGCCCCAGGTTGGCCAGGGCTCGAACCCAGAACCTTATTGCTGTGAGATGACAGTTCTGACCGCTGAAATAAGCAGGAGTCAACTGTGTAGGCGCAAGATCTCTATGTGTAGTAGCTGTGTGTGTGTGCGTGCATTATTTTTTTTTTTTTTTTTGTGTGTGAAAGAAATATTTAGGTCATAAGCTTTGTAAGAAGAGAAGCATGTCACCCAGTGCAGCCTGTGTTTCACTGTGTTTTATTCACTTTTCTACATCATTAGAGGTCTATGGCGCAGGACTGACACACTGTAGGACATTAAAAGCAGGGTTGGCGACCCCTTACAGAAGCATTTTTGTTACATTTCTTGAATTTTTCCATTTCATCCTGATGGCAGTGAATACATTAAATGCATTGATAGCATAAAGAAAAAACCCTGTCATCTGTGGCAGCATGGCTGATAAAAGCCTGACCAATAATTTTAATTGGGCTGAGAAAAACCATTGGATGGTCTTTCTGTCGACCTACTTCCTACTTGTGCACACTCTGCTGTGCAGTCAGTGTGTGAGCTGAGAGTCTCCCGCAAAGCCAGGCTGGCATGTTATATTTGTGGTGGACAGGTAATTATTGGTTTTGTTTTGTTTGGGAGGCATTTATTTTTTTCCTGAAATCTGTAAGTAGTCGGGCAGTGATCATTGTGTTTTGGAGGAGTGGCTTTGGAGAGAAGTCAGAACAAAAGGGTGGAATTTTTATGGTTGGCTTCTTTCAAAATAAAGCTTTCTCTTGCTGGTTTTTCCAGGACTGCCAATCCCACCTTTATTAGGGAATAGAGGCAATTCACTTTTGGTTTTAGTCTCTGTGTGGGGAATATGATTAAATTACTGGCTTTGTCCTTTAAAACCATTAGTATGCCCAGTTAAAATCAAATGGGCTTTTACTACAAGCATTATGTTTAGAAAGTTGAGGAAGAACTGGATTTTCTGTTTCTGTCCTTTCTATTAAAGGTGTCAGGTGGGTGTTGATCCCTGCTGGATGCTTTGAGTGGCTGTAGATAATATTTGTCATGAAAAGAGAAGAACCTAACACACAAATTAAAGTGATCCTTGTGACTTAAGTCTTGTCTAAATCTTTAAGGTTAAAAATGTGAATTTTTAGTGTCCTTTTCCAGAAAAAGTGATGGTGTCCATTTGTAAACTAAATACTTGTGTTATATCTCCCACAGTCACTTACTCCTGTCATTTTTTTAGGAAATGGACATTTTAAATGACCTTATAACAAACCTTGACAAATAAACTTCTTTCACACAACAGACTTGGAATATTTTTTTGAAAGAAGCAGAAACACCAGCAGGATCCTTAAATCTGTTGAGCCTCAGCCACCTACTTTTTCATTCTTCGTCATCTGAAAAGAGAAGACAGCCAAAATTTAAAGTACATAACGGCAACTTAAAATCAAAATATCTTGCTCAGGTTAAATGCTGTTTTACGTAAGGAAAACCGCAATTGTGAACATTGAATGGTTTCTTACCTTGATCACATTTCCACTAGCTGGCAAATCTGGAAAACCATAGCTACTTTGCATTGGATGCCATTCACCAAACTAAAGATAAAGAGATTATTCAAAAACTTACAATACTTTGATGCAAGTAAGGTGATAAATATGAAATGTATTCCCAAAAATTGACCTGAGAATATCAGTCCTAAGCAATGTAAGTTGTTTGAAAGGTAATGTATAATAAAAAAAAAAAGCGGATAATAAAAATGCAGCCTTACTAACTGAGAAACCCTTTTTAAACCTGTATATTTGAGACAGGCCTGTATATACACTACTTTATATTTATCTATTGTCTCGAGAACATAATGTGTATTTGGACTACAAATGAGGATTACTTTTGATGCTTGTTTTATCTATAAAACAAAAAAAAATCCTTTTACAATTTGAGACAATATCTTCAAAGTAAAGCATAAAATTGATATATTAAAAAAACTGGAAACAGCAAATGTTAAAGAATTCTTAACATTGACTAAAACAATTAGACCGATTCCATTATCAAAAAAGTTAATAGTTAAATTATGTGATTAAATTATTTGACTACATTATGGCTGGTGTCACTGGACCAGTTGAATGGAGTACCCCCGGCCAATCAGCAGTTGGCAGTAGTGAGCAAATAGCTGTTTACCGCACCGGAAAAAGGTGAAGAAAACATCAAAAATATATGACTAGAAACCACATAAAATTGAGTCTTGTACGTCATTAGAAGCGTTTTAGGACGTCGTGGTCTACTTTTACAAGACAAACGACTTTAACAGTGGCAACTAAGTGGTTGGTTTTGCATATGTGCGTGTGATTTGTTTACCCATCTCCGTGAAAACGTAGCTCGCAGCCGTTTCCTAACTGTTTCTGAGAGATGTGTCCGTGACTTCTGCGCAGACGGTGACTGTGAAAAACTGCACGGCTTACAGCCGCTCGGGTATGACACCTGTGGAACTACAACTAAGCGAGCAGTGGATTTGGAGGTTACTGGTATTTACATCAAACTTTTCCAGCCACTCTCCGACTACTCAATGTGCCACATCCACCACTCTCGCTACGCTAAGAAGGGCGTCGCTAGTGATAATCACGTGACTAGGTCGACTAACGTGTGCAACTCATTATAGGCACATTGAAGTATATGAGTCACAAAAAGAAAGTCAAAGAAAACTAAGGGATTTCAGGTGCTTATAAAAGTCCTCTGCTGATTTTAACTTTGACAGAGAATATAATGCAGACTTCATAAATCAAGCAAGTTTGAGGAATCTGTTAATCTACACACAGCTATCAGTTTTATAGGTCCACAGCAGTCCACCTAATCAGTGTTGATTCCGCTGTGGTGTTGTGCTGTTCTATTATACTGTGTTACTGTATGAAGTATTTGGTCAACCTCTATTCTGTACTGTAACAGGACAACAGGTTTTATGTGCAGTTCGCCACCTAAAAGTCTTTATGCTTTCCCTGTTTAAACATACTTAAAAACCTTAATATGGTTTGTTGCAGTGTTGCCAGCTGCCTGTCATTTCTCACTTGTTATATTACACATTTTGGAGCAAATGTTGTATCAGAATTAACCATTGCCTGGCCCTTCACCTTGTGCTGTATCAGCCTCCACTAATTACAGAATTGCCTCTGTGATCTCTGAAACCAGTTTTGTCTTAGAAGTGAATAAAACCACTTTATCTTGCTGCCACTATTTTCACATACCCAGTCTGTCTCCGTAGTTACACGTGGTATCTCCGTAGTTGGACGTGGCACTGAGTCTCCTTTAGACCACTGAAATTGAAATATATAGAGCTTGAATTAAAAAAAAACTATGACACAATCACAACAGTGTTTTTATAATAACCCTTTGCCTTTTTGTTTATTCAGTTTTTGCAAGGTCACAGACAGGTTTCAAAGAAAGCAGCAAAATAATCTATCAGTAAACCTGTTTCATAGAGCAGCAGCAGTGTGCTCCAGCTTATTCAGTGATTCTTCAAAGAAAAGAAAAATTAAAAAAATGTTTGAGCTAGGTTTTTAAAACCATATTTTAAGTCAAAGTTGTTAAGTTTAAATCAAAGTCCTGTTCTGCAAATCCTAATTAAATATATACGGAGACGACCTTTGCCTCAGTCCTGGCTTGACACAAATCAAGTAAGAAGAAAAGTGGCTGTTTTATTTAGCAGGTCAGTGCCAGAGTATCAGATATCAGAGAATTACACATAAAACAGGCAGCTCAGTATTGGTTATCTTAAATTAACTTAAATCTGGTTAAATCAACTAATCTTACCAAGGCTGAGAAAACGAATCCCACCAAACAGAGCAGTACAATCGCTCTCATCTTGTCCATGAATTAATTTCCTATGTGCTCTGCTCATACACCTGTTTTATAGCATTCATGTTAGTAGGTGGAGGCTGCAGAAGTTCACGTTTGGCTTAATATTAAAGTCCAACTTAGTACATCTGTTGACAAATGTGAATTTTTTGTGCCCACAAATTTGCCAACTGTTCAAGGTTCAAGAGGTGGGGCGGGAAGAGCTGAGGTCACGTAACACAGCTTAAAACACATGTAACCCTAATCTGTAACCAAAGTGTGTAAACACAACAGTGTACTTTGGTTTGTTTTGATGCCTTTGGAAGAGGATTATGGTCACAGTAACAAAAAAAAAAACAACAAAAACTTGAGTTCTGACTTTTGTCACAGGTATCATTATTATTGATTTAACTCTAAGGCGCTATTCCTAATATTTGGAAGTATTTGATGTTCCCATGATCTGCCATTACTGTAAAAAAAAACAAAAAAAAAACAACAAAAGGTCCTTATAGAGTCAGTGAAGATACTGTCACTCTCCTTCTTCATCCACTCTGATAGCAGCTGTGCCAGATGTGACAAACAAGAGACACACTTATGGACTGTCCATTTTCTCCACTGAAAAGTTATTTTAACTCTGAGGAGGAAGAAGGAGCATGTGATGAGAAGACGCTGACAGAGACAGAACTCAACACTTTTTCAGTAGATTATCTTTTGTTTAGCTTATTGAGTCTCGTAAATCTTTTCAAAACACCCGCACCTATTATTTTCAATGGAAGCCTACACACTGGTGGTGGGCTGGATGAACTGTCGCTGCGTCAGGATACGCCGTTGTCCTATTTACCCAGTGCAAGCATTAAGCATTAAATACTGAGATACTCACCCATTTCAGTAATGACACACTAAATTCAACATCATCAAATGAGACATTGAGAAATATTTAAGGGCACTGTCTGTGTGTGTTGTTCATGGGTTTTGTACCTGGGTGTCCTCTTCACTATCAGGTTGCGGTGGGAACCCATGAATATTATCGATTGCAATCCTGGTACCAGTCCACTGTAGGGGAAGAACATCAGGAACCATTATACTTTTGTTCTGATGCTTCCCCAGAAAACAGTTAATTATTAATTTACACTATTGTCCTCCTGCTTCCCTGGTGCACGTCAAAAGAATTAAATACTGAAATATTCACCCATGTCACTGGTGACACACTGAATTCAACAACATCAAATGAGACATTGAGAAATATTTAAGGGCACTGTCTCGGTGTGTTGTTCATGGGTTTGTACCTGGGTGTCCGCTTCACTAGCAGGTTGTGGTGGGAACCCATGAATATTATCGATTGCATTCCTGGTACCATTCCACTGTAGGGGAAGAACATCAGGAACCGTTATACTTTACTTCTCTTGCTTCCCCAGAAAACTCAATCATATGTTAATTATTAATTTACGCTGAGAGTTACTTACTTTTACTGCCTCATATTCTGTGTGGTTCATTTGTGCCTGAAATAAAAAAGGCATTGGACTTTAATAAGAAAATATGCACTTATTTACCCTAATCCAGTGACATAACTGTGCGCGTGTGTTTGCACTGCTGTCGACTTTGGACTTCAAACAAAGCAGCAAAAAAAAATTGCCCAGAATTTCCAGCAAAGTGAAAAACTTTCTAGGGCTTCAAATTCTTAACAATTAAAAACATTAATAAAAATAAAAAAATGCACATTTAGTCCTGTTTCTCTGTGCACACCAGAAACAATGGATCAAAAACTCTGTGAAAGAGCCAAAAAATATTACATGAACAGCAGTCCTAAAATATTTAATATGCAGTACTTCCTGCCCCAAGAGGACCTGAACAATGTCGGGTAGATGGAACCAGAATACATCATTTTGTAGTAGCAGAATAAAGGATAGAAGTTAAAGAATAAGACATCAGAGATCAATAACAGCAGAATCTTCGGTCTGTGTTTGCAAAAAAATAATAAACCTGTTACATTAAAATGACACAATACAAGATGCATCATAAAATCAGTGTAAAGAATGAATGTTTTTCAACTTCTGAGTTGTCAAAGTGAAAAATAAAAGGGCTGAAATGTGCAATTCAGTTGCTGTAAAGCACTTTGCTGTGTTGTGTGTAAAGTGTTATATAAATAAAATTGAACTGAAATCAAATTTCATGTCACTATCAAAAACAGGTGACCTTACCAAAAATGGACACGGGTGAAATGAGACTTTCCACTCACCGTGGATGAGTTGGTTGTGGTGTTAAACCCGGCTGGATTTGTCATTGGGTTACGACTCCCAGGGTCCCACTGAAATTATTTAACCAATGTTATAATAGTGTTTCTTTATTATACTTTTGCTAATTTGCTTGTCACATCCTGCAGAGGATGCTGACATTGGGTTTCAAATAAACCAATTAATCAGTCAATACATAAGCACTTTCAAAGACAAAGCAGCAACACACATTCATGTGGGCTTCTTCTGATTTATCGATTACTGAACGAAATATAAAAATGGTCTTCTAGTTTAGCGCAGTAACAAAAATGAAAACTATGGATAAGTTGTAATAAGCAGAATTTTATATGCAGTACCCAAATTATGAAATTTGAATTTATAGCATTGAACTACTTTAGCCATATTTCTTTAAAGTGGTGCAATTTCAAACGTGCAGCACTCCCCCCCCCCCGCTAATATTTTTTGTTTCTTTTAAAAAATGTACCAAATAAAGCTTTTGAAAAAATTGGAGGCACTCCAGAGAGTCATATTTTTTAAAATTATTATTTTTATGACACTCTGGAGTACCTCCGATTTTTTCAAACAGTTTTTGACTAGAAGAGTCCAGAAACTAAAGAGCAGCAGAGATATAATTTTATATTTTTCCACACCTGAGCAGCACTCTATACAAGTGTCTTTTGATTTGTTGTTTTCTTCATTGCAGTACAGTTTGAAATCTTACCATAGGTTTTGCTGCTGTTGTGACAATAAATGGAATCAAACAGATCAGTATGAGCCCTCTCATCTTGGAGATGTATTATCCTTCTATCTGCACATATGAATGCGTTTTAGCATTTCAGTTTGATGACTCATTGGTTTAAATGTCAAAGTTCAACTTTTTTTTAAAATCTTTTTTTGTTGACTTTATTAAACTCCTCCTACAAGGACACTGACATGTGCATCTATTGCCTGATCTTACCAGTTTTTCAACTAACAGCTAATGGTTTTGATAGGAAGCCTTAAATTACAGCATAACTCATCCCAACCTTTTGATGGACTCAGACATAAATTTAAGTATCAAATTAAACAGTTCCAAGCAGGTGAAGAACATTAAGCACCGTCCGTACTTTCTTCAGTCTTGCCTTGACCAGCGGGTCAGGAAACATTGTATTTAATGTAACTTGTCAAAACAAGTTATAGAGTGTTTATCAAAAAGAAAATGTGGAAAGGGCAGAGAAAACAGACAAATACAGTGACTTATGAAAGTATCTTTCACTTTTGCACAGTTATATTGTTTCACTTTTGATTTAAAGAGAAATTTGCCATTTTTTTCCTCACCAGTCTACAGTAACAGTAGATTACTTCTGATGCACTGGTATGTAGTGTTATAGCTGAACTCCGTTTTAGTCAAGAAAAACAGCTGTTTTCAGCTCAGTGATAAAGCATCTCCAAGCTAATCCAAGGGTTTTTTAATTTAGATTACCAATGTTTTGTTCAGGCTAATAGACAACTTTAATCTCTGCATGTTCATACTAGTTAAAAAATAAGAAGGCCCATACTTAAATCCCCTCATAAAATTATATATATTTTTAGATAATTTTACTAATCAGCTGTTTTTTGTAGCCTGTTACTTTTTGCTTTATTTACCTTCTAGACTTGTACGCTATTTTTTAAATTGCGCTGTTTCAATAACTAATGGACTAATTCATAAAGTGTGTGATAATGACCTCTTTATCGATTCGTTCCAAGCTTCAGCTTCCTGGAGATGATACCGGGCACGGGCGCGCTCTTGCAACATGCTACGCGCGCGGTCGTTGCCGTTGCCATGGCGCTGACTAGAAACCAGAGACCGGCAACCCGACAGGAGCCGGTAGACTGAACATTGATTAGCCTACGTGTTTTCATCGGGTGGATTTAGTCGTCGAGCGGTCAGACACGGGTCGTGAGTTACTTCTACCTGCTCTGCTGTCGCTGCCGTTCGGATAGAGGCAGGATGAAGCCTCACAGCGGTAAGGTCGACGTGTTTGTCCGGATTAGACCAACCGCAAAGTTCTCTCGAGGTCTCATTGAGTGTCTTCCCGATGGACAGGTGAATCTAAGATTAATTTCAAACGACCTGGGAAAGTAGCCCTACTGAAAGTGAACTACTCGATGTTGAGTTAACCAAAACTCCGGTTAAGTTAAAAAGTTAGTAGGTTTAGCTAAGAGTGCGTTCAGCAGTCAAGTGGTTAACTGGTTGAGTTTGGCTGAAAAAGGAACTTTTTGAGGTATAATTGTTCATACTCTGTTTACTTAGGACACTATAGCTCAGGTTTATACGTGACCTATACTTCTTAGCTTAGATGGTTTACCTGTGAATCACCAAAACCATGTTTACTGTCACAGTGGGATCTTGTTTGTCTGGGTCAGGCTGAGGTTTAAAGGTGTGAAGAAACACAGGTCTCCCTGTTCATTGACCTTTTTCAGGGCACACATTTTGACTTGTCATAGCAAAGAAAAAGTTCAGGTGCATTGTTACTTTGATCTTGGCAGTCCATGTTTTTTTTTCCCATTTTGATTGGGTTTTTACTTGGGCAAATTGTCATGTCCACAAATATTTTGGACATTTTATAACCAAATGATTAATGCATTTGTTTTTTGCTTGAAAGCAATTCATATGTTTGTCTTTGCTTTCAGACAGTGAACATTTATAACAGAAAAGACTCCAGGAAGCTCCAAGACTCCAAGAAAGGGCAGCTGAGCTTCTGGTCATTCAGGCTGGAAGGCGTCCTGAAGGATGTGTCCCAGGAGGAGGTGTATGCCCGAGTGTGTCAGCGGGTGTTACAGGGGGCACTGGAAGGCTATAATGGTAAACAGATTTAACAGTGTGTAGTGTAGGCATGCCCAACGTAATGTCAACACTGTCATTTTGTTGTTTTTCCATGTTGCTGTGACACTGGAACAGTCAGTAAAAGGCCCTTAATTCCCTTGATTATACTGATGAAAGTGGAAGAGGTTTTCCTGATGTATCTGACTTCAAAGAAATAAGTTAATGGTCTTGTTTATAGTCTTCTGTTGTGATTCTGCCAGGTACTGTTTTGTGCTTCGGGCAGACAGGTGCAGGAAAAACTTACACCATGACAGGATCCACAGAATCATACCAGTACAGAGGAATCATTCCTCGGGCTCTTCAGGAGGTATCTCACGTTGTGAAACTGCCTGACTACTTCACTTAAATATACCGTATATGATTTTTTTTAAATCTCTAACATGGTATTCAGGTGTTTAGGGAAGTGGACAAGAGGACGGAGCATTCCTTGTCAGTGCTGCTGTCCTACCTGGAGATCTACAATGAGACCCTGGTGGATCTTCTGTCGCCACAGCAGGGCTCAACTCACAGGTCTCGGGGTATGGCAGTGGTCGAAGAGGCGGGGAGGGGGATGTTCGTCAGAGGTCTGTCTCTTCACCCAGTTCGCAGCGAGGAGGAGGCACTCAACCTGATGTTTCAGGTGGGTCACTACTCGGCTTCTACAGTTGTAAAAATATCATTTTTTAGTGCCTAATATATAAATATTTGGTCATTATTAAAATGTATTCGAACAAGCACCAAATGAATCAAAGCTAAATCTTCTTACATTTTCTCTGTTGTTCCCATTGAGGGCTCCATGCCCATGAGGCAGATCATTCTTCAGGTGGTTTTGTCTCACCTGGAAAATAAGAAAGTACCTCCAGAAATTTGAGAAGGGGACATACATTTTTATTTACAATTTAAAAATCTGTTTTTTCATGCTGTTGTTTAATGGTTCTTTTGATCAGTTTAATTGTTTTAATCATAAAATAGCCTGCAGTTTATCTTCTTTTTAACTCTGGTTTTTATTTTGTTTCCTAATCGGCATCGGTTGACTGGGCTGGGAGCTCTGTTATTTCTATGATTTTATGAAGAAATTAATGCAAAGCTGCGCTTTCTCTCTTGACTCAGGGTGAGATGAGTCGCATTATTGGATCTCATGCCCTCAACAGAAACTCCTCCAGGTCCCACTGCATCTTCACTATGCATATAGAGGTATGAGGCCAGTTACTGTACCTTCATGGTTTACTCTGTTTACAGTGGTTTTGATGCTCAAACAGGCTCAAGTTTCTGTGTTTCCATAGTTAGGGACACAATAGGAAAACGCGTCTGTTTTAATTGCAGTCTCGCTCACGGAGTTTGTCTGATGCCACGTACATCACCTCCAAGCTGAATCTGGTTGATTTGGCTGGGTCTGAGAGACTGGGAAAAACTGGGGTGAGTATGACGACATCTGAATCACTCACAAAACATTTCAGGTCTATTCTAGTCACCCAATCCATTTCAAATTTGCCCAGTTATTTTGTTATAAGGTCTTTTCTCTCATCTGGACACAGTGAAAGAACATGCCTTTTTTATATAATTTGTCATGTAATGTTACCATTTTCACAATTAATCTCGCCTTCCCATTCATCCAGTCAGGGCGGCAGATGTTAACGGAAGCCACATACATCAACAAGTCCTTGTCCTTCCTGGAACAGGTCATTGTGGCTCTGGCCGACTGTCACAGAGACCACGTTCCCTACAGACAGTCTAAACTCACTCATGTCCTTAAAGACTCACTAGGTGAGAATGCTAGGTCTTCAGCTTTTAACATCACTGATATCTGATATTTGTAGTTCATGTGCTGCTTTGCTGTGTAGTAAGATGATGTATTGTGCCTGTAGGAGGGAACTGTAACACTGTGCTAGTGGCCAACATCTACGGCGAGGCTGCACAGATAGAAGAAACGGTAAGAAGTGGAACATATGATATTAACTAAAAGCAGTTTCTTTTTACTTTACATGGTGTCGATTTGTTCCGCGTGTTAATTAATGTTCTTTGCAGCTCTCTACTCTGCGTTTTGCCTCCAGAATGAAGTGTGTCAGGACTGACCCTACAATTAATGAACATACAGATCCAGCTGTGAGTTCACATAATATCACATACCCTGTGAGTTTGTTTTAGAGTCGCAGTAGACCGTTTGGCAGTTGAAGTGCTACTCTACAGTAGGTAGAGTAGCTTTAAAGCACACTTGATTCAGACTTGTTTTGTGAGTCTGTCAGATAACGGAGTCGTCACATTACATTTCTGTTGTGATTAGCTAAAAAAAACAGCAGGAGATACAGATGCTTAAAGAGGAACTGTCCATGTACAAAACACCGGTAAGCAGAGCCAGCAGGAACATTATGAGATAGTGCAAACTGTATGGTTTTAGATTAAAGCTACAGTATGTAATGTAAGGTAGCACTAGCATGAAACTCCAGACCAATCCACTGTGCTCCGCCCAGCACTCTGTCTCCCTGCTCCACTATGCTGTGCCACGCTCTGCCCAGCTCTTCAGATATTTGTCATTATGAAATTGCAAGAAATGAGAATGAAACAAAACTTACTGATCAAGCAGAAATAATTGAAAATTCATGATTGGTTAGAGGTCAGTCCTGCTCAAAACCTTTTAGAAGCTCTGCATTACTGTTCAATGAGTCTGGGTCACAGGAAGTTTCACATTAAGACAAGTTTTGGAGCATATTTTTATGTTTGGAAAAAATTGGTGCATACTGTAGCTTTAACGTATTGTTCTGGTTTACTGTTAAAACTTAAATGCATTCAAGGTGTTGCTCATCTTCCATTGTTCAGTAGTGTTATGTGTAAATTCTGAAGCTTCCATTTCATAATTTTTGTTAAAAAAAAGCTATACATCTACTTGTTTTAAAATGTGTAATTCACCTGATATGTTTGAGTTCAAGACACTGTGCTTTATGCTCCAGCACCACTTTATGTGCATACTGTGCACATCATGCTGCCATCTGTAGACTCTGTTAATGTGTAGACATTGTGAGCACGCTCGTTAGTCATGGAGATCATGATGAGACATACAGTGGGTACGGAAAGTATTCAGCCCCCCTTAAATTTTTCACTCTTTGTTATATTGCAGCCATATGCTAAAATCATTTAAGTTCATTTTTTTCCTTATTAATGTACACACAGCACCCCATATTGACAGAAAAACACAGAATGTTTGACATTTTTGCAGATTTATTAAAAAAGAAAAACTGAAACATCACATGGTCATAAGTATTCAGACCCTTTGCTGTGACACTCTTATATTTAACTTAGGTGCTGTCCATTTCGTCTGATCGTCTCTGAGATGGTTCTACACCTTCATTTGAGTCCAGCTGTGTTTGATTATACTGATTGGACGTGATTAGGAAAGCCACACACCTGTCTATATAAGACCCTACAGCTCACAGTGCATGTCAGAGCAAATGAGAATCATGAGGTCAAAGGAACTGCCTGAAGAGCTCAGAGACAGAATTGTGGCAAGGCACGGATCTGGCCAAGGTTACAAAAAAAATTTCTGCTGCACTTGATGACTGTGGCTGAGCTCCAGAGATGCAGTCGGGAGATGGGAGAAAGTTGTAGAAAGTCAACCATCACTGCATCCTTCCACCAGTCGGGGATTTATGGCAGAGTGGCCTGATGGAAGCCTCTCCTCAGTGCAAGACACATGAAAGCCTGCATGGAGTTTGCTAAAAAACACCTGAAGGACTCCAAGATGGTGAGAAATAAGATTCTCTGGTCTGATGAGACCAAGATAGAACTTTTTGGCTTTAATTCTAAGCGGTATGTATCACCTGTCCAATACGGTCCCAACAGTGAAGCATGGTGGTGGCAGCATCATGCTATGGGGGTGTTTTTCAGCTGCAGGGACAGGACGACTGGTTGCAATCGAGGGAAGGATGAATGTGGCCAAGTACAGGGATATCCTGGACGAACACCTTCTCCAGAGTGCTCAGGACCTCAGACTGGGCCGAAGGTTCACCTTCCAACATGACGATGACCCTAAGCACACAGCTAAAATAACGAAGGAGTGGCTTCACAACAACTCCGTGACTGTTCTTGAATGGCCCCGCCAGAGCCCTGACTTAAACCCAATTGAGCATCTCTGGAGAGACCTGAAAATGGCTGCTCACCAACGTTTACCATCCAACCTGACAGAACTGGAGAGGATCTGCAAGGAGGAATGGCAGAGGATCCCCAAATGCAGGTGTGAAAAACTTGTTGCATCATTCCCAAAAAGACTCATGGCTGTATTAGCTCAAAAGGGTGCTTCTACTAAATACTGAGCAAAGGGTCTGAATACTTATGACCATGTGATATTTCAGTTTTTCTTTTTTAATAAATCTGCGAAAATGTCAAATTCTGTGTTTTTCTGTCAATATGGGGTGCTGTGTGTACATTAATGAGGAAAAAAATGAACTTAAATGATTTTAGCATATGGCTGCAATATAACAAAGAGTGAAAAATTTAAGGGGGTCTGAATACTTTCCGTACCCACTGTACGTCCATCCAAGTGCCTCCTGTTATACATTAGAAGCAGAAAGACATTTCAGCTAGTCCATATCAGAGTTTAAATGTTTATCATTCCTCTTTCACCGTGGGGGAGAATGAGTTGTTACCTGGAGCCCAGCTGGCCGAGATCGACAGTCAGGTTCAGAGGTTTCTGGACGGAAGCCTGAAGGAAATCACTGTAAGAACATACCCAAGACCACAGCTTTGCTTTCTCTGAAACACCAGATTTTTCCTTGGAGTTGTTCCTTTGAAGGCTTTAAATGTCTCTCTGCTTAATGTGTGAATACAGGTCACAAGTATCAGGCAGGCCCAAGCACTGTTTGCCCAAATCAAACTGGCTGTGCAGTGAGTATCATCTTGAAATCTCCAGTACCTATAGCATCTATTCAAACAAATTTGGGAACAAGGTTTTATTTGTTAGCGGTGAGTAACGGAGCATGTTTCTGTATGTATATGCGTAGGGAACAGAAGCAGAAGGTGATGGCTCAGCTCTGCCACAAGTGCAGCTTGGCTGAGAAAAATCAAAATGGAAACATTGGCGCTATCAAGGTCATGGTTAGGGGCACCTTAAATTAACCATTGCAACTCTTATTTGTCTGTTGTACCTGTTTAGTGAACAGTTCACTGTGACTGAGCTTTTGACTGGATGTTGCATTGTGAATTCTTTAGGAGCAGGATACCAGAGGCGGGAGCGACGATGTGGAGGCTGGCAGTACTGGGACATCTGCCCAGTCGCCGAAGCAGACACGGGACCCGAGTTCCACCACATCGAAAACCGTGAAGTTGAGGGACAAACAGAGGCGAGTAACACCTTAGACTGAAACCAGTATATTGTGGTGATATTCAGTCTTTTTAGATGTGACAGTTTTGCAAACAAGGCACATATTTTTTATTTTCCATTTAAATTTGTTTGGAGGGCAGCACGGTGGCACAGTGGTTAGCGCCGTTGCCTCACAGCGAGAAGGTTCCAGGTTCGGGCCCCACCTGGGACCTTTCTGTGTGGAGTCTGCATGTTCTCCCCGTGCTTGCGTGGGTTCTCTCCGGGTACTCCGGCTTCCTCCCACAGTCCAAAGACATGCAGCTTAGGTTGATTGGTGTCTCTAAATTGCCCATAGGAGTGCATGTGCGTGTGTGTGGTTGTTTGTCTATGTGTTAGCCCTGCGATGGATTGGCGACCTGTCCAGGGTGTACCACGCCTTCGCCCGATTGCCGGCCGGGATTGGCTATGTTTACTACCATATATATCCTCTAGAGTCCTGAGCTTTGGAAACCCAAGCTGTGCGGTCCTCATATGAGGACGCAGGGACTCTAGAGGTTAAGGTAGTAAACATTAGCTCCACCTTTGTGTGTGTGTATACTGTACAGCTGTACAGTATATGTATGTACAGCTGGAGATCAATAATGTCTTGTGATTATACTGTAATTTTTGTTTTAATCTGGTCCTGAAAAGTAACTTAAGTTATAAAATAAATCTAGGGCAGTAAGAAGTACAATAAGTACAAGATCCAACTCAACAGTATCAAAGTTCTCTAGACACAGTTATTTATACACCCACTGGTGCATTTATTGTGTTGGTAGCTAAATTGTGCCAGTTTGCCAAAACCTTAACGAATATCAGCTTTTTTAAAATGTTTTGCTTATTGTGATTTTCCAGCCAAAGGAAGAGACAGGGGGGAGGGAGTCCTGCTTCCAGGAAGCGATCAGAGAGTGCATCCAAATCAAAGCTGAACTCTGCCCAGATGCCTGAGAGGGAACAGGAGTCCCAAAAGCCAGACACAGAGTCCTTGGACTCACAGCCACCTGAAAACAAATCCTTTCCCCCTGGGGTTGTGTATGATATCAATATAATCCTATCAATTAAATATTCAGCTCAGATTCTGTACAGAGTTGTTGTACACTTCCCACTCTGTTTTCTGTGTGCACCCAGTTCTCTTCCTCCCAAAGCAGAGGCATTTGAGGATTTTAAAGCAGGACAAGGCCATATGATCACCTGCATCCTTAAGGACAACAAGGCTGTGCTGCTGGAACGCCGTGGTCTCCTTCGACAGCTTACAGAGGATGTCAGTGCTGTCAAGAGAAAGATCGACTGCACAACAGCTACCATCCAGCAGCGCAAGGAAATGAGAGAAACCCAAGGTACATGTTTTAGTCGGTATGAAAGTGCAAATGCTTTGATTTGTACTGTGCTGCTTTTAATGGTCCCATGAAACTCAATCTGGAGTCCTTTCTGTTGCAACATTTTATATTCCATAGTGTAAACAAATGGGATGTCAACTAGAGTGAGATGTAATACTGTGATGTGATGGATAATCACTGGCTGAAGATTTTAGGAGGATAAGGATAATCACCTTTATTGGCCAAGTATGTTACACACAAGGAATTTTTTTCCAGTACAGAACCGAGGCAGCCATCTGCGGCGCCAGCTCAACCGATGGCTCTAACCATTGGGGGCAGCGTATACCCAGGACTTGTTCAAAGAGTTACTGTGAAAAAGATTATTTAAAATGTGACAAAAGAAACTCGAATCAAAGGTCCTGTTCCAGGTTTTTGCCACATCTCATAGCTTTCACCGGGGAATGGATCTGACTCAGGTGTGATCACCTGACCTACACGTGGAACTTTGATGCCTTTTAAAGAGACCGAAGAGGTTAATACACTCTTTGATTTGTATGTTTTATATGAAGGTCAGTATTTGGTCATGGAAGAGGAGGAGGAGCTAGATGACACTTTGATATTGCAGCTCAGAGAGCTGAAGACCCTGTACCAGCAGAGATGTGCAGCGTTGCGTGACATCAAGGCAGAGGTCAACTACTGTCAGCACCTTGTGGATCAGTGCACAGTGCGCCTGCTCTCTGGTCAGTTCTCCAAAGCCTTACGTATACACCGCCTCTCTGATAGAGCATTAAGCTTTCACAGCGTAGGTGTTTTTGGCAGTCAGGTTTACTCTGTTATGCATTTCCCATGTGCATCCTAGAATTTGAAACCTGGTATAAGAAGACTTGCCTGTTTCCTGAGGAGGAGCTCCAGATGACTATGAGCCTTGCAAAGGTGAGTTTGTTTTACACGTGCACACATTTGAGGTACCCTGGGTAAATTACATATTTTGTAGATTTTTTACATTAAAAGCAGCAAATGAACCAGACATTAAAAAGCCTTTATTCAGATGTTAATTCACTGTTAATCTTAGGTTAATGGACAATAATTAGTAACTGTGGAATGGGTCAAGTTTTGGACACTGCCCCTTCGGTAGTTTACAGATGTTTGTCCTTTTTCTTTATTCATGAATTTTCACCCACTCTTCCTGCAGTGTTTTGTTTATGATGTACATTGTCCTCTTGTAGAATTTGGCCTATTTTCAGTTTCACTTTCTTGATTTGTTGCATGACATCTGCAGCCAAAACTTGCAGGTATTTAGTAGGATCCATTATTCCTTCTATCAGTGGCTGCCACACGAACTGTTGCCAAACGGGGTGGTTGCCCAGTACTTTGGCGCATCATGACTTATTATTTTGTTTCTTCAAGCTCATGAAATGGAAAGCAGTGAATGGACATTTGAAGAACAGTTCATTTAAATGTCCATCTATTTCTTTCACTCTAAAAATTAAACATTTTATTTATCCAAAGATTTGTATACAGTTAAATACAATTATTACTATTGAACAAACACTATCTTACAAATAGAAACAACTCTGTCATACTTGGCTTAAAAAGCTGGTTTTAACTGCAGTAGAAACCAGAGGGAGCAAATAATTTGAATAACATTTACAGACAAATGTGTTGCATGTTTTCTTGATACTCTCAGAAAGAGGATAACTGACAGGACAAGCGTATTACTGACAGTCCCACTGCTGAGTCCTTGTACAACACTTGCCACAGGACACTGAAATGGGAGCATCTTCCTTCTTCAGTGTACTCAAATGCTTATTTTGCCTAATTTGAAAGTGAAAAAATAAAAATACCGCTGCTCATGATCTTTGTGCTAGCAATTAATTACCTGGACAACCTCTTTGAGATGGGAAATTGCTATTACCAGTAAATGTAACTTAATCTTCCACTTCTGACTTCTCCTACAGTGGAACAAGGCGCTCTCCATTACTCCTATGCAGAACAGCTCATCGGCTGGGTCTGGACAGAGAAGACACTTTCCAATTCCACCTGTTACTTAACTGAGTTTTATGCACAAACTAAAGTTCATAAACTAAGACATCCACAAGTGCTAAATGTGAAGTGTAATGTGCCTTTTCAGTGTACACACAGTCCTACTAAATATGGAAAGCCAAAAATGTGAGACATTTATGCCTGTAATTGTGTTGTTACTGTGTGAAAATCTGATGCATTCCACATCAAGTACAGTACATGTAAACATACTGACAACACATTAAAAGTTCTGGAACGGCCATTCCCCATTCGTTGTAAACAAAAACTCTGTATGTTTGTCATTTTTAGGAAGATTATTTAAATGTTTTTCACCCTGTTAGTTTTTCTGTTATACAGAAAGAAAATGCAAAAACATATTTTAAAACTGTTTCTTTTTTTTTTTTTTTTTTTGCTTTTGTTGGTATAGTTCACTCCAAGTTATGACCCCCCATCTAAGGAGCCTGACTCTTCACTCTACTTTTAAAGTGAAGATTATGTATACAGCCTATGTTCCTCTGTACTGTAAAAGGTAAATAATATGTATTATATTAAAAAAAAGTTGATGTGGCTGGTAGACATGTCATCATACTTAACTAAACCATATCTCAAACATTAGGGTGACCTTTACTGGCAGTGAATTGTACTGGACAGAAAAAAATATTTAGATATGTATGAAAACCCAAACAACAAACATGTTAACAAATAATCTTTTTAAGATGACAGAGTTCTTGTTAAGTAGTGTTGGGGCATTGCTTCAGTTTACAGAAGTGGTTTAGCCCGACTTGTCCACAGCCAATTGGGAACAGCCTGTTCAAAAAGGTCAAGATCAACTTTTAACATTAACGTGTACTTTACGGGTTAACAATGTCAAATTTTTAAGTATTAATGACACACAATGTGCAAATACTGCCTTTTTGGCTTTCCGTACCTAATGTGTCTCATTCTTGTCTCGTGGTTTTTCCACATTTAATCTGTCAAGGACAAAAAGCACAATACAGTGAATCAGCTTCTTAAATGAAAAGTAAAATTTATTATTCCTGAACCACAAAATAGACTTCTTTGGTTGTACAAATTCACTAGTTACAGTCTTGTATGAGCTCTAACCTTTGACCCTAGGACCTCTGACCCCTTACCACCGACCTGTTTGCAAATAAAAGCCCCCAAAGCAGACTCAAAGATAAAGGAATAAACAAACTTAAAACACTGCATTAATAATGTAGTGAATCCCACCTGGGAAAAAAAGATTTACCAACTGTAAGTTAAAGATATCAGCCATTGCAAATGTTATCAAACTGAATTTCAGTCAGAGAGAGAAACATGGAAAACTATCATTAGAAGAACCTACATTAAATTAACACAAATTGCTACTATGCTGCGAGTCTGCAAAAATACCAGTCGGATACATAAATGGACAGTGTGTCAAGCAATGAGCTGAATGTCTGAATGAGATCAACATCTTCAGAGGGATTTCTAATTATTAGTGCCTCTCGTGGCTCTCCCACTAACAAACCAATATACATGCAGAGAGCACCCTGATACCAAGCCTGTTTAGACCCAGATGTGTCAGCAGTCCAGATACTCACTCGGTCTAGGTCAAGACTGGCTTGGTTTCACACCCAGAGTTTGTGTTGCTTTCAATATTTGTACATTATTCACACAATAGTAAGTGATTTTCAGTGGCATAAGATTTAAATTAATCTTAGACAGAAAAATAAAACACCTGCTACCTTCACGTCACATCTGGAATACCACCAGATAATGCAAGGATGATGCATGATTCACATTGATAAAATGTTAAACAATGCCCTAAACAGGGCAGGGCTAGTACCATTGATTAATAAATGTTAAAAATGCATGTTTGCAAACCTTGTATTCTGCCTGCTTCTGTCTCCAGTGTGGACAGAATATACATCTGGTCAGATTTTTCTAGGTTTTGCCCAGCCCCAGGCATTCTAATTTATATATTCGCCTCAACAAAACAAAGGTAAATTTCAGAAGTGTTTATAAAGCAGATTTAATGATATAAAGTGATATGCAATTCATTGCTTCAAAGCTTTGAGCTTGTGACTCAAATTGATTTTCTCTTTTCTGGTAGATAATCAGCCTCTTGAACACAAATGGGCTGGATGGGTTAAACAGTGTAAAACAGAACCGTTTCAATTGGAGTAAAACAATAAATTAGTTAAGATATACGGTCTTTAAAAGTGATTAATCAGTGGCAGTGCAATAATGATATGTACTGTTTTTCTTGACGCCCTCAATTTGTGACTGTGAAGGTAGCAGAACGTTTCCTCCTCAGTATATACACTCTTGTTCGCACAAGTCTCAAGAAACCCCTGATGTATTACAGTTTATTCACTAAAAGGTTAAAAATATCATTCAAGAAGTTAGTATAGTAATGACCCATTTCTTTTCTCTTCCAGAATATTTAAAAAAAAAACAAAAAAAAAACAACGGAGGTGCAAAAAATAAGTTTTGGTCACCTCCTGTAAAATAGTTTCTACAGGGCAAAACAAAGAGTGGTCTCTAAGCAGTAATCCTATCTAATCCTGCTGTGCTCTCCAGGGACTGTTGAGCAACCTGCCAACTCATCCACAGACTGTAAAGGCAAGAGCAGCACACTGGATGTGAGTGAGTAACAACTATTACCTTTGTATTCTCTGCAGTGGTTACATATGGGAGAGTAAACCTTGCTCTACTGATGTTGTGTGTAGTGTATAGTGAATCTGCACCTCCTGTGGATACACCCATGTGTTACCAGTCTTCCACAGTGCATGTTTGGGTTTCTGCTCTGTGTGGGGTGTTATGTGGGCACGGCAGTTTCCAGGCTGTGGCGGCCCTGCCTCAGTTTGCGCTTGTTGCTGTACAGGGCCATCTCCTCCAGGGCTGAGGCGGCAGGCAGCAGGGTGGGAACCTCGGCCTCAGGGCTTGCAGCGGACCCTAGACCAAAGCAAAACAGACAGCGAGCTGCTGTAGTCAAAACATCTTTCCACTTATTTCATCTCAAAGGCCAGCTGTGGAGAGGAAGAAAGCTCACAGAAAATATCTGTGCTGCATTGACTGACAGGAGAGTAGATGGATCCCTTAAACCTGCGAGAGAAGCCCCACATTCAGAGCAGCAGCTGGAAATAAGCAGGACACAAGAGCAGAAAACTACATGTGCAAATGTGACACCCCAATGGGCTCTGTATTCAGACAAGTCCATGCTGTTACCACTTCAACTAATTTGCAATCCCTTCATTAATATTTCTTTCTCAGTCAGTGTGTTTACATGCACTGAAGTAACCGGGCAACAGTCAGCTTCTTTGGTAACCAGATGTCATTGCCATGCATTTGCCTAACTAGGTTTCTAGTTTGGGTTAACTGGGCATTTTACATGTACAGGACAAAGACTTACTATGGCACAGATCAGGTGGTTGAAAGTAAAGACAAGTACACATAGCAACAGTTCCACCCAAAATCAGACTAATACAAATTAACCCTTTGATGGCAGTTTCCACTGCTGAACATTTGACTGTTTGTCAAATTGCAGCATTTGTGCTGTAAGAAACAACTGGGCTCTCCTGTTCCAAATATTAGGAAGCAACATCGTGCATCATTACTATCACTGAAAACAAGTGAACTGTGTGTCCTAAACAAAGTCAAGGGTAGGAGAGACGGCTCATTAGGGCTGCGCCGCCAAATAGTCGAGTCGTTAGTCAAGAGACCTGTCAGTCGACTGAGACTCTTCTAGACAGAGAAGCTTAAACTCATTGGTAAACTAGGCTACAGCCCTGTCTCAGATGAAAACGAGAGCCTTTAAGAGCATTGTTTCAATAGAGATACAAGTGTGCTGCCTGTCTTGTTATTTTGACAAATCCATATGGCAGCCCTACATTATATATTAATTTAATTATGCCACAATTTAAATCTTGCATCACAGACGGCCAAACTGAAGCTGAGGAGCAGAACCACTAGACTCACTTACAGGAAATACTATAACTACACCCTATTTAAATTACAGTATATCCAAATCTGACCATCTTGAATTGTTTCATAACAGAAAAGACCTAAACACTCACTTGTTACTAAAATGCATTCTGTGCATCATGAAGTTCTGAGAACTAATACAAGATTTGTGTAGCCAAATTTTCAGCGCTTTGAAATCTGCACAAAGATGGAAGATCCCCTGCTCCTATTCTTTTATGTGTGCCTGTTCTATAAGACTTATTAAAACTCTGCAACACTGTCTTTACAACATAGATGTTCAAAAAAGCAGGGGATCTCCTATCTTCTTCTGCCCCTTTCTCTCATGTTGCCAGCCTGCTAGTTTCAGGAGGACCCCCCCACAACCAAACACCATATAA
>NW_018128070.1:698197-703864 GCF_001952655.1 Monopterus albus
ACCCCGAGGGGGGGGAAAAGCCGGTACGCCAGCCGGGACGCCGCCGGAAGGTGGGGAGACTTCATCCTCCCCCACAACTGAAGATGGAGAAGAGTGAAGAAGAAGATTCGCTTTTCAGAATAAAATATACGGCTAAGACTATGGATATATGGTGTGGGTTTGTGGTGGGGTCCTCCTGAAACCAGCAGGCTGGCAACATGAGAGAAAGGGGCAGAAGAAGATAGGAGATCCCCTGCTTTTTTGAACATCTATGTTGTAAAGACAGTGTTGCAGAGTTTTAATAAGTCTTATAGAACAGGCACACATAAAAGAATAGGAGCAGGGGATCTTCCATCTTTGCTTCTTCTGCCCCTTTCTCTCATGTTGCCAGCCTGCTGGTTTCAGGAGGACCCCACCACAAACCCACACCATATATCCATAGTCTTAGCCGTATATTTTATTCTGAAAAGCGAATCTTCTTCTTCTCCATCTTCAGTTGTGGGGGAGGATGAAATCTCCCCACTTTCCGGCGGCGTCCCAGCTTTCCCTGCCGTAGGGGTTCATGGTGTACCTCGCTCAGCACATAGCATTAAGGGCCTTGCTGAAGGACCCATGACTGGCCGCGAACCCTGACCTGCCGTACCACAGTCAGCGGCATCTACCACTGTGCCATCCACCTGCTATACATGAACATATTTGGAACTTTTACTGGCTTCTGTTATTGGTTAATGCAGCTTAAAAAAAACAAACACATAAGACAGCCGTCTGTGATGCAAGATTTAAATTGTGGCATAATTAAATTAATATATAATGTAGGGCTGCCATATGGATTTGTCAAAATAACAAGACAGGCAGCACACTTGTATCTCTATTGAAACAATGCTCTTAAAGGCTCTCGTTTTCATCTGAGACAGGGCTGTAGCCTAGTTTACCAATGAGTTTAAGCTTCTCTGTTTAGAAGAGTCTCAGTCGACTGACAGGTCTCTTGACTAACGACTCGACTATTTGGCGGCGCAGCCCTAATGAGCCGTCTCTCCTACCCTTGACTTTGTTTAGGACACACAGTTCACTTGTTTTCAGTGATAGTAATGATGCACGATGTTGCTTCCTAATATTTGGAACAGGAGAGCCCAGTTGTTTCTTACAGCACAAATGCTGCAATTTGACAAACAGTCAAATGTTCAGCAGTGGAAACTGCCATCAAAGGGTTAATTTGTATTAGTCTGATTTTGGGTGGAACTGTTGCTATGTGTACTTGTCTTTACTTTCAACCACCTGATCTGTGCCATAGCAAGTCTTTGTCCTGTACATGTAAAATGCCCAGTTAACCCAAACTAGAACCCTAGTTAGGCAAATACATGTTGAAGCTGACTGTTGCCCAGTTTAATTGTTTCCGTTGGTGAAACAAAAGATAAGGAGAGGTACAACATGAATGCTATGAGGGGGAGCATATAGCTAAGATACTGCGCAGGACCCTCAAGCTCCCAGGCCTCTGGTAGAGGACCCGAGCTTAAAGGAATACAAGACCGCCCCAAAGTGGGGGCGAGTGGGGGAATTTTTTTTTTAAATATAAAAAGAGATTGAAGATAATGACTAGGTTAAGATAAATGAAGTACCTCCTGAAACCTTTCTTACTAGATAGGCAGACATAGATATTGGAAAGTTAATTCTTTTGCACTTTTCCTAACCAGTCAGTCTGTGACAACCATATAAATAGAACACAGTTACACATCTGCATAAAATCACACACTCAGGTACAAACACATGCACACAAGATCCTACCAATAGGAGCTGCTTATCCCAGGTAGTCACCTGAATCAAGGAGAATAGAATAAACTGGAGTAATGGCACACATTTGTCACTTCTACTTTTCACAAAGCCGGTTTACGTTCTAAAGTTTCAGTACTCACCTGGTCTGCCGGAGCCGTCATCAGTGGACTGCATGTTGTCAACTGTGTCAGGAGTCTGTAACAAAAGAAAAGACGGTGAGTAACTGAGCAGCAGAGTGTTTGAAGCTATGTGAGCAGTGGAGCTAGCAGCGAAGTGCCAGCAGGTGGCACTGAACCTCCCAGGCTGTCAGAGCCACAAAAGCCACAGTACCTCTACTTGACTACTGCTCCAGAAAAGACTGGCACGTTGAAGGACAGGGAAGTTACGTTATGGTCATCAGTTCTGGGGTTTGTTGTATCGTGTGGACACAACGAAGCCACTGTACAACATCAACAATGCACCGTGCACAACAGATAACTAAGCAATAGACAAGTCATTTGTCTTTTACTATATCAACACTTGTAATGTTATTTGGGTAGATTTCAGTTTGACCTTCCCTTGTTATCAGTGTCTAACCCATCTCACTGATGCCAACACAATATGTTTACGTACAAAACTCACATGCCCATATGTACACATATACAGTGACAAGGGGTATTAGTCGCTGTAGTCATTACTTAATGGTGGCCATGACAACACGTATAAGAGCCGATGAACAAAATCCACAGTCCTTGTTCTGTGCATTCTTCAGTTCAAATGAAGCTAGCATGAGCTGCCAACAGCATCCGAATGGACCTCTGCAACATTTGACTCGTATTAGCTTCAGCTGTGCGTCTTTGCACAGAACAAAGACTTAATTGTTGTCCCACATTTCTTAGAGTATGAAGGGATAACTTCAACAGGAGGAAATGATTAGAGTGACCAGTACTCCATTCTATATTTATACAGGTATGTGGGTATTGTAATAGAATAGATTTGAACAGATCTGAATCTGTCGCCACTATGTTTGTCAGTTCATGTGCAGAAGTCTCAAACATAACAAGTACACTTACACACAACAATACCAATTCAGTTACACCCACCAAAGGGAGGATACAAGCACAAACTGAGGTCACTGAGCAACAACTAAACCGCACAGGAATCCCACATGGTGCAGACTGACATTGCGACAGACAACCACAGATACTTGAACCCCCAAAAATAAAAGACCACTTCAATACAAGCCCTGCTCGCGCTCCAGCACCCGTCTCCCTCCCCTCTCGTCCTCCACACAATCAGGAAGAAACAAACTGTATCGCACAAATCTACGCAAACTACTGCAGAAGGAAACCAAGAGCATGAGAGAAAGGGCATGTTATTCGTCTGTCCAATATGCAACCCATGCGTGGAACAAGACAGCTGATGGAAGTGAATGTGAGAGTGGATGAGATGCAGAGTTTGTGGCCATTTTCCCCTGGAACCAGTTCTGGTTAATGAGATGAAAACCCTGTGTACATCTCTGCAGCTGCTGTTGAGCGTTAATGTCTGTGATTAATTAGTTAGCTTAGAGTTAAATGAGTGTGAGAGTTACTGCTAAAGATGCTCTTACAGTGGTAGATCAGGAAGCGGGAGGCAGAATGAGAGGGAGGGAGACCCAGGGCTGATTTGGCATGTCTCTGTTTCAGAGTAAAAGTCTCTCTTCAGTGTGCAAATGAGTTATTGAGCCACATTGCTATAATACTACAGAGCAGGAAGTACTGATCAATCACTGAGACACAATGCAGACGCACTGATGCCTCTTAACAGAGACACTAGAGAGGGACAGGCAGTAGGAAAAGCCAGGGAGAAGGGAGGAGGCCCGGGGGGACACCCGGAGCTCAGCATGCAGCCAATACCTGGATGTCGTATACGGGTTTGGAAGAAGGAATGGCAGCAAACTGTCGGTAGTCAAACTTCTTTGACGACAGGGACTAGAAGGATAGCAAACAGGAATGAGCAGAGAAAGGAGGAGGGTGGGAGAGGGTAAAGAAAAGAGGAGAAAAGGGAGAGGTCGGAGGCAGCGAGGATAAAGGATGATTCAAACAGCTAGCTGTGGCATATGGTGGGAGAGCGGTGTGTGTTCTCTCAGCTCTGACTGACTAGAGTGACAATGAAGATGGATGAATGCCAGTGTGTTTTAAAGCAAATCAACCTTTTCCAGAGAGTAAACAGCTTTATTTATTACCTTTTATAAATAAAGATCCTTACACGATCAAATATTTCATGAGTCAGGCTCTCCATGCCCGTACAAATCATAAACCATTCACACTGACACAAAGGCCAGCGCAAAAATATGTCAAAACAAACTGGAAATGAAGTAGTAGAAAGGTTTAGTGCTTACCAGTCTGCCCGGTGAGGTGACTCCTCGAGGACTGAGCTCTGAAAGAGAGAAAGAGATTGTGAAGTTGAATACAAATGACAAGCAGGGGGTAGGAATGAAACATCAAGCTTCAGATTTAACTATTTAATTAAGTAAAGATTTATTTAGATAGTAATTTTCAAAATAAAAGTTAGGGATTAAGATGACAAATGGTCAGTTAGTTCTGGGAACGAGAAAGACTTTACAACATAAGTCAGAAATTGCTGGTGACTCTGTATAAGAACCCACCTGTTAAGTACAGAAAATATGGTAATCAGTTGAAATCACATTTTGTTGTTAATTCTATTAAGAAAGCACTTAAAAGATGAGGTCAGTCATGTAAATAGGCTTCAGTGCTGATAAAGAAAGCAGCTCCCTACCCTCCATCGGTGTGGGTGAGGGTGTGGGGGCAGGCGAGGGCGACTCCGTCAGCTGGTCTAGTGTCCCACGTTTCCTCCCATCCCGAGACTTGGCGATGACCATCTGAGCTTTCAGTGCATCCTGCTCCAAAGACTTCATTCTACATGGGAAACAACCACCCTCAGATAAATGGCAGTACATAGTGGAAAATCAAAAACTCAAAGAAGCAAACTGACACAGGCACACACCAGGTGTGGTGCAAATCACTACTAATGTTGGGTGCTCCTTGTCCTGGTTTGCTGTGACAACAACCAGTTTAATTTCTTTGCACAATAATAAGAGGGGCATTCCAGGAAAAGGGCTACCTACTGCTGCTTAACTCACAAACAGCTTGCAAACTTGCTTTGTTAGTACAAATTATAATAATATGAAAATCAAGGGAACAACAAAGCACAAGTGAAAGTGAAAAGAGTGCTGCAGAGATGAGGAGACAAGACAGAGGATAAAGAGGAGGGAACCAGAGGAAGCTGGAGATGAAAACAGCAAAGACGTGCAGAAGCAGTGCAGCACTAGAAAGGCAGTGGAAGCACTGTCACAGTGTTGCCGCTGCCAGTGCTTGCTTGGACTCTTCTAAATTTGACCTCTAGCGAAATACCCCAAAGCTAAAGCACCCCAGCACACCCCCACGATGCCGTGCATCTGCCCCTGATGGCTGGGGCCGAGGAGCAGACCTGAGCTGGGAGCCTGCAGAAGAGGAGGTAGAGGATGAGGTGGGGGGCTGGGAGGCCACAGCCGTGCCGTGAGATGCTCTCACTCGGGCCTGGTAGAGCCTCTTAGCCAGGTCCTGCTCATACTGCCTAACATCCTCCTCTAAGCCGTAGGGCCTGTGCCCCACAAGGCCGCAGATATGAGGAGGAAAAGGGTGAAAGAGAGGGAGGGAGTGGGATGAAGAGTACATCAGGATGGAGGATAAGTAACGAGAGGAAGGGAGAAAGGAAAGGCACAGAACAAGAGAAGAAAACCAAAGAACGGAAGGTAAAACACTGACATTTAGGAGAGCCAGGAATATAAAACAAGGTCTAATTTTTAGACATGACAATAGTGGGAGAGGGGCAATGGACTAAAAACACACAAGATGGTGTTACAACACAGAAAACCTTTTTTTTTTTCTTGTTTGGTTT
>NW_018128070.1:703880-713629 GCF_001952655.1 Monopterus albus
TATATATATATATGTATAATGTGCTGTCAGCAAATGTGCAACATATAATGTACCTGTAAATCGCAGGTGTATGAACTAATCACACTGAAAATTAGGGGTGTGATGAGATCTCATTGCACGGGATCTCACAATATTAAAACGTGACGATATTTCTCATCAAGGCAAAAGCTGTCTCACGATATCCGTACATAACAGAACCAGGCTAGTATGACGGAGTGTTACGATACGTTCACATTAGTCTGGAGAAAAAAAACAATCCCTGCTGTGTTTTAATGCACAGGGCTGCATTAGTTGGGGGTGAGGGGTTGCAGGGGGAGTGTTGTAGGCGTAATACAGCCACGTTGTGATGAGTTGATACAAGTGGCTTCATTCATGTTTCCAGCCCCCTAGTTACTACTGCGTTTTTTTGTTAGTCATGCTGCCAACGTAGCCTACTCTACCTTAGCACCAATTCTACCACCAGCGTGTTGGCATAGATGGAAAAAAAAACGGTTTAACATCTAGTACTAACAGAAATACACGTGTGCCGTTATGGTGTGATAACTGTGCCGAGATTCTACAGTGAATAGCAGTGAAGGCTCATGCTAACAAGGTAAACAAAAGAGTCCTCTTCCCCTGGTCGTCCACGTCCTGATTGTCCCCTGTACGTGACTGGTCAGTGCAGTGTCTTGGCCAGATGATGTCACTGTGCGGTAAGGGTAAAAGTAGCATAGAAGGTCACACGCAGCTTCAAATCGATGTTAGAAGCTCATGCATAGTTCATGCACAGTAATAAGGTCTGAGGAGACTCATGCGAAATCATACAGGAAAGAAGCCAGTCAGTTGAGTTTGTGGCCAAACCTTTTACAATGCTTGCATATTGTTCTGTCTTTTACTGCATATGATAATTCATACTCAAAGTAAAACTGAAGTGACAGTCATTACAAGATGATTAGTTAAAACATTTTAAAATGCATCTGCATTGTGTTGCATTTTGTGACTTTCAGTCAAATAAAATACTATTTTTCCTGTTATACATTTCATCATTAAAGATCTCTTTAAAATAGTGTTAAGATATCATCTCATAAAATGTTACTAAAGGCTAAAATACAGTTTTTAAAAGTGTGTCAGCCTAATAGCTGATTAGTCTTTTTTGAGTAAAAACATTCAGAAGAGTCAAAAATAACAAGCAAAGATTAGTTTTCTTTGTTTTCATTTGAGCACTAAATAAATTCTTTGCTGGTAAGGCTAATGATGCGATATAAAACATTTTTGGTTCTACTATTCTGGACATCTGGCATAATTTAGATTTGGAAGACAATATGGTTCTTCAGGTGACTAACAGCTCATCTTATAATGGCAATAATCAGGAACAGCAGTAACACTGATTAGTTTTCTTATCAGCAAATGAGTCTTAAAAGGTAACGTGAACCTGTCACTCTGTTCAGTGATTGATTTGTGTTTTAATATATCCTAGTGGTTGTTTTATGTATTTTATGGTCTGTGGTTTTTTTTGTCACAGCCTTCATTGTGGGTCTGGGAGAAATGTAATTTCAATCCTCTATGCCTTGTTCATATAGTAGAATTGACTTTGACTTAACCAATTCCTTCTTACAACCACTGGAAAACTATCACTACATTAAAACACTTGAACCAAATTATACAGTGTATTTTTTTATATTTACAGATCCCTAGTAAATCACTTGTGAAATACAAGCTGAGGATGAGTACAGTAGAAGCAAATAAAAAGACCTGATTTAATCTTCAGTCAGTATGTGTAGCATTGCTGTGCTTACCGTGCTGCTCTCCACATGGCTCTCTTCTCAGCCTCCAGTGCTCGTTTCTCAGCAGGGGACAAGTCCTTGTCAGGGGTCACAGCCAACTCTGGGCTTTGCATACGGAGTCTATCTTGATGTCTGCGCTCTGCTTTGGCTGTGCGGATGGGAGCCGCCGACTCCCCGGGGTACACTGGGATCAGACTGACATGACAGAGGAGGAGGAAGAGGAGTGATGAATACAGCGACAAACCCATCAGCACACAGACACTCGAGGATGTGTTACTGCACATTACCCAGTCATAGAGTTGGGCCTTTGCTCCAGCCTGAAGCTGTCCTCCAGTGAATTCCTCTGAGAGTCTCCCTTGCCATCAACAGAGGAGTGTCTACACACATGACCAACAATTAGCAAAATAAATGAAATGAGGAAAAGTTCACATAAAGCATCAATACTATACAAGTTCTTACCCCAAGCTGCTGCTATAGCTCTGTGGTGTGGAGCAGAGCTGAGATGGGGAGGATACTGGCTCCACCTTATACTCCACTCCATCCAGCAACACCTTGCCAGTGGCCTTCATCTGTGCCACCTGCTTAGCCAGGTCCTCCTCCTCATCCTCCTCCTCCTCATCATCAAGCAGGTATTCCCGTGCCCGCTGCTCAAACCTCCTCTCTGGGGTGAGATGAATGGACAGGGTTGTCACTTTTCAATCAGACGTTCATACTAGCAGTGGAGGCTCAAGAAAAGACCGTGGAAACAAACCTTCTTCCTCCCTCATTTTCTTGAGGTCATCCTCTCCGACGAGTGAGACTCGAGGTTTGGGCTTGTCTGGTGTCTGCTGCTTCATGTCAATCTCAAAATACTTCTGCCTGTCCCTGAAGGAGCGCTGCTCTGGGCTGTTCTTGCCTCCAGGAGAAGGACTCTGTAGGGTTACAAGGAAAGTCAAGGCCAAAATATGAAATCATAAACGTTAGAATACATGAGAGCACCTTATACATCCCTAAATGACAGAAGAGCAAAAAAAAGGCAAGAATTTGCTTCTAAATGGTTCTTTGCAGAGCCATTTGCCAAAAGAGATGGGGATATCACAACAGACATCCAAGAAAAAAAGTATCACAGACCAAGAAGAAAGAGAAAGATAAATCAGAAGCCAGCACTATTTAGCTGATTTAAGGTTAACTGGCAGTCCCGCTATTGACAGAAGCAGCACGGCTGTTTCCCAGGTTGTGGGAGTAGAGACACCACCACCGATCAAGCCAAGCATGCCACAGCCCAGAGGAACGGGGCTGCCCCAGCTGTGATGGGGGCAGTGGATACCTGCAGTTCCATTGAGGGCCTAGAGAAGCGAGGCACTGCTGCCAGGCTCATATACTCCTGACGGTCAGATGTAAGGGAGGGCCGGGGGGAGACCTCGCTGGTCAGACCCTTGTCAGCTCCCTTCTGACCATCTATGCCATCATCAAACACCTCGTTGTGCAACTCAGGCTGAAAAAGCCACAAAGGTTGTCACCAGGCTGTCAGACTGAGATGAGTAAGATCCACTAGGCTTTTTAAGGCTTTACAGTACACTGGGAGCAGTTTGCAGATGACTGTAGATTCAGTAATCACTTGTTAAATATTGGCCCAAATGTACACAAGTCTAACCATAAGACTGATTGTTGGCTCAAAACCAACCTCTTGAGCCTGCCTTTTCATCTGAATATTTAAGGTCATTGTTTGACTTATTTTTTATTGTGTTCATAACTTCAAATGTTTTAATTCCATTTTACCCATTTATTATGTCAATTTGTATCCATTTTATTTTCAATAGTTCTATTTCTGTTATGCATTCACTCTCAAAAAGTTTGACAGTTTATAGCAGTACTGTCTTCTCATTGTGAAAGATGCTATACAACTATTTCATTTGAACATGGTCTAATCCTACATTAAAGTTGTCAGGAGAGGCTTTTGACTCTTTTTTTTTTTTGCAAGTCAGGAATTAATTTCTTCTGTGGGAACAAGACACCACCCAACATGCTGCACACTCCTCACTGACCAAGCAACATTAAGACTCTAAAGAGCTCATCGTCAACAGCGCCGCTTCCCTCACAAAGTATGTCTAATGTTCTGTCTAGTCCTTGAGTAAAATATAACCTCAAATCTTTTTCAGTTCATTTTATGTTCGAGACAATACAGAACAACAGCTGTGCTTTTAATATGGTTTGTTTCTCACCTCTGGAGAAGGGTACTTTGGGTGGAAGTTGTTCCTCGCAGCATATGGGTCCTGTTGGGCAGAGTAAAGGGTTAGTACAATAAAGGAGACTTTGACTCAAAGTCAGAGGTACAGAGCAGGCAGGCTAAGTAGCTGAAATATCATATGTAAAATAAGGGGACCGATTAGTACATGAGCCACACACGGATGGATGAATGGATCAACAGTCAACACCAGCATGACAGATGATGGCAACGGAGTACAACGATGAATGCATTCCACAGGCCCCCCTGACACTGTGCAGACTCCTTATAGGTCAGACTGCTGTAGTCAGGATAGGGGGCAGGACGAGACCAACCAATCAGCACAGCATGCTTGTATTTTTGTGACCCGGAAGAGTCCAGGCGGCGCGGCCTACCTGCAGCGGTTCCAGCACTGCCAGCGAGCGAGGCACAGCGGCAAACGCCTTGTATGCCTGCTTGACATTCATAGGGAACTCGTCGGGCGAGGTAGGGGAGGGGGCGCAAGGCTGCAGGGAGGAGGGACGGGAGTGGGTGGGTGTGGAGGATGGGGAGGTCCATGTGGTAAAGGCAAGGGGGAGAAGAGGAGGTAGGGAGGACAGACAGACACAGACATGGAGGAGAGGGTAGACTATGAAATAAACAGCCAAGTTGAAGAAGACCGGAGGAGAACAGGTGAGGAGCGTGGCAGTTGGTTTCATGTGAGAGGTGGAGTTTGTCAGATTAAGACAGACAGTAGGGCCTTGAAAACTCAAAGCCATAACAGATTTTTCTGTATGAAACAGTCAGGACACGAGATAAAATCATAGCCTCTTCCTTGTGTACTGGTACAACTATGCTGCAATGTGAACAATTCAGAAGGCTGCAATTACAAGTTCGGCTCACACATTCGTAACATCCAGGTGTACCGGGGGGTGTCACAGACAGCAGCACCTGCACAGTCTCCTCTCCCCTGTGCAATCAAATACAAATCTTCCTTTCTTTGGTTCTAGCCTCATTCAGAACCAAAAATCCTCCTCATGCATAATTATCTGTATCTTTTGTATAGCAGGTAGACACCATTTTGAGTGTTTTGGGGTTATGCAGTCACAGCAGGCAGCACAGAGTTGAGAGCAGGTGGAAAACCTAAGTTGTAGTGAAAGGTCTTACAGAGGTCTGGGAGTTGAAGGGGGAGGGGCCATGCTGGAAGGGGTTGGGGCTGTGGCCGTCCGGAGTGGCAGGTGAGGTACTGGCCCACACACGACCTACTGGCTGGATTGCACCCGGTCGTGTCTGGAGGAAAAACAAAAAACAAGAACAAATGATATTCAACATAAGAGTCGAAAAAAGCTAACTTTGCAATGAATAACAACTTAAAGAGAACGAAGTTAATGGTGCATGCATCTGAGCACAGAGTACCATTCAGATAATGTCTATGGCATTTGAAAAATCAGTACCAACTGGTCCTGAAGAACAATACCCAAAATCCAATCAATGTTTATCTTTACAATCTTTGTTTTTGTAAGCTATTTATTTTTTATACTTGTTACAAGCATCTAGTATCACTCCAGTTAGCACAGCTAACAGTACAAAACAGAAAAACTACTCTGAAATGAGCAAATTAGAGGACTAGAAATAAACAATGTAAATATTGTACTCCTCATTGGGCTGCACATGTAATCACTCATTTTCTGATAATACTGGCTTAATGTACTGGTAACCCAGTACAACCAGTTCCAACTCTAAGGTTGTTTTCAGGCTCCACAGACACTCACTGATGATGAAGTGTTGTCCTTGGCTGTGGAGGTAGTGTAATGAATGTTTGCCTGCAAAAAATTAAAACAATAAAACAATGATAATGAAATAAAAAATGTATGGATGATCAGAATGATCTCAACCTACAGCACATTCAGGCACTTAATTTTGAATAATGGGGCTTCTTTAGGATGATGCCAAGCAAAGTAAAGACACCTGTCAAACAATGCATTGCCACCTTGAGCCAATGTAATCACCAGCTGAGGACCTTTTGTCACACTTTTTAATTCTTCCTATAAATTATACACCTAATATTTGAACTAGACTGGTAACATAATTCTGCTGAAGGAAATCTTTACTGTGAAACAAGAGTGCCCCCTGCCACTCAAGCCATAGCTGGTCAGTAAGACATGAAGGACAATCAGAAATTTGTCAACAAATAATAGACATCCAATCTCGCAAAGCATGAGAAATTAGCTGGCCATGGAAGAAGCAGTCACGCTTTTCAGACTGGTAGGACTGTAGCAGACATGGTGGCTGAACCTGTTATGCTGTATTAACAGATAAAAAGCTCAGAGTTGCCAGCACTTGCTAAAACAACATCCAGGCCAGTGCACAGAGGGCTATGACACCCACTTACAAAGCGTGTCTCCCTGCCTGTACACAGTGAGCTGTTGGAAGAGTGGTGGCTGGGCTAAGGGCGGGAGAAGGTCAGAAGGGTCAGCTGTAAAATACCTCTTCTACAGAGCTACAAGTGCTTCATGGAAAAGGTGAAGTAAAATAAAGTAGAGATAAAGCATGATTAACAATGGAGAGTGCTCAGTGTTGGGGCTGCTCACCGGTTGGATAGTGGGGGAGTACGGTGCTTCTCTGATTGGACTCTCCGTCCTGGAAAAATCAGAGGAAGGCGTCTGGAAAAAAAAAAACAAAACAAACAGCTGCCCTTACTTTGACTCAGTGCACTGTCAAAACAGTGAAGGAAAGAAACAGCAAAAACATTCACTGGTTAGTCCTTTAGTGAACTCATCTTTCAGTAAATTCAACCAACAACAAGCTCCTGCTGATCGACATGCACTTTTCTGTGTGTCTTGCAGGTCGTGCGCCTTCCTGACGTATGACCTTCCTCGCAGCTGTTGGGACAGACATTCCAGTCGATCCCGACCCGTAGTGTAGTCAGGACCTCACAAAACGCTGCTAGCTCGGTTCTCACAGCAAAACCATGCACCTGTTCAGCTGGTTATCGCACTAAGATTAATACACACAAATGTGGACACACACTTGCTTAGATTATCAACACTGTTGCCAATTCATTTTCTGTCATCCGACCAATCATTGCCAATCTGCACTGATCCTTAAAATACAGTAGAGTCCGCTTGTTTCTGTACAGTGCTTTAGAGACACATCAACCATCAGCATGACTTAAAACTTCTATGATCGAGTTTAGGGGACACAAATGAGCAGTAACACACCATGCTGCCTCCAAACCACACTTAGGCAGCAGTCTTGCCTTGCTGAACAACCAGGGCTGCAGCTGGCCTCGTCTCCCGTAGCCCACAGGAGGCCCTGACAGGATCTGCTCTCCAGGAGGAAGGCCTCTTCCTTTGCGGTTGGCCACCAAGAAAGGGTTCTCTTGGAAGCAGATAGACTGAGAGTCCACCAGGCATTCATCTTCTTCAGGCTCAAGTGATGATGTCAGATTAATGGGTGCCGAGGAGCCAGCGCTGTCAGCAGTTGAGGTCCTGTTAGAAGAAAGCTGGGATTCATGAAGATAACTGTGCTCGGTGTTCAAAGCAGGGTGGGAGTCCGGGTCCATGTGGCTCAGAGGATTTGTGGGGTGACCTAAGCTGCAGCCCAGAGGCTGTGAAGGGGCTCTGTAGTGTGTCTGCAGGGGTGCCTCCATGGGGGGAGTCAGAGTAACACAAGTAGAAAACTGAACGGAAGCAAAGAGGGAGGACAGATATAGAAAAGTGACATAATGAAGCTGCACTCACTCAAGCTGTAACTCACATGAAGGGCATTATTGCTAGTTTTTAAAACAACAGTGGAGAAACTAAACTAGAATCATCCTGATTTATTACAACTTGCCTCACAGGAGCCGTCATTATTTAGGGTATGATAAACTTGTTCTTATCATAGTTATTGCTGAGATCTGTCACTACAGAGCTAATCAGGGCTAAAACTTCACAATTTAATCTGGAGGTAAAGCTGGTGCAGCAGTGTCAGATGTGCTTACTTTCATCACTCCATGCACAGAAAAACAGGGTGTCACAAATACAGTTAGTGAAAGCTGGTATAGGAAGTCAAATGTTTTGAGTAACATCTGTCCTGTTCATCATCGATTTCTCTTCCAAGTTTGGCTTCTCTTATAACCTGCCTACTTGTCTCTTTCTTGAAAATTTCCCACAGGTCAAGATCAATGTCCAGTCCAAAATCCAAAAATGCAGAGGAATTTATTTGACATGTTCTTGTCAGATCTGGTGATATATTCACAATAGTCAGACTGAGGATAAAACGTGACGTTCTACATGGCTACTGTAAAAGTCAGTGGTCAGATGAGGGTCAGTGGGTTGGAATGTGTGCACCGACAGACTGTGAGGGACAGCTGGGGCTCTGGAGAGTGAGGCTGCTAGTTCACCAGCATGCCGACATGCAGAGTGAGCCATGCTGAGGAGAGCTGTGAGTCAATGGAACACGATACTGTGACTCGAGCAATGGATAATTTAGTTTTGAACGGCAGAATTTTTCTTTTTGACATGTAAAATAAACATCATTGTGAACCGCTTCTCAGAAAAGCATTTAGCTAAAAGGTTTTCAAAGTAACATGAAACTAACTTATTTAAAAAGTTCTTTCCTAAAACAATGGCATTGTTTTTGTGTCCTAATTTTTCTATGATACCTCACTTGTTACAACATTCACTGTAAACCCTCATTAACCTGAGTTAAAATCTGAATAGAAGAATCTGAGGATTCTGGGACTAGCTATAGAACAGCATTATGGGGGGGGGGGATTCAGATGTTAATACACAAGAAACCTAGTCTTAGTGTGTCACTAAACATAGAGTCTGGGCAGGACCACGGGCTGGATCAGAAAATCCAGCTCTAATGCACCGTGCATGAACAGCTGCATATGAAATGTAGGTTAGGTTCTGCCAGACAACCTGAGGGGCCAGAAATCTAAGAGTAGGGCAAACATTTCTGGTGTAAGTTTACCCAGTTTGTAATATGTTACTGAGACCCAAATGTTGGTAAAGGAAATATAATACATCTTTAGTACTCAGTGTTTTTTGAAGATATGTATTTAAGAGTGAGCAATGGAACAGAAAAGCAGTTCCTTTTGGTGGTACATTTTAAAGAACTTAAAAGTACAAGAAATGTCTTAAACTAAGTCAAAATCTTCACAATGTTAACAAAACACATCCACAGGTATGAAGATAACGATAAGCAGGAATCAATGACAGAAGCAGAGACAAACACAAGAAAGAGGAAAGGAAAAATTTAAAAGCTAAAACTCTTTGTCCACTGAACATCTTCATACTCACCGTATGGTGCAAGATGTACTGAATGTCTACTCAGCCTTACTCCTCCGAGGACTCTGGGAACTCAGAATGAAACACTTGTCTGTTCCTCTCAGACGACCCCCTCCCTCCTGCTCTGTCTGGCGTCACACCCACCCAAGAGACTCCATCCAATTCTGAGCCAGATGCAGGTTTAAAATATCACAGAGGAGAGGCAGCTGTCCCCTTCCCCCACCTCTTTCTCGCATACTCGCACTCTTTTTAATCAGTCAGGACTGTAGCTGCCCTTTGGCCACACTTCCTTTCATTTCCACCTTCCTCTGTATTGTGCATACACTTCCATTCATTTCTGGTCTTCACATTGTTTTTCCAAACTTCCTGACTGGTCCTTTGCTCTTCATGTTATGCCTTCAATCCAAAGTGGTCACATCACTGTTGATCCATGTTACATCAGTTACATCACACTGGTTTGATATGTTGTACAGCCTTGGCATAAAGTTACAAGTCAGTAATATTGACTACGGGTTAAGCACATGT
>NW_018128070.1:713673-778082 GCF_001952655.1 Monopterus albus
CTGGGACTTTCAAGTTTCCCGGTGACATAAACATGAGGGATTCCAAAGAGTAGTCTATTCTGAGCTCCAACACAGCCCACCCAAATACACTTCACACCTCAGAGAAAGCAAGCCTTTTATGACAAATCTATACTCTTTCAAGACATGAGGAACGGTACAGCAGACATGGTTCATTAGCTGATTTAATGTTAGAAGAGCATGAGGACATTGGAACATGCTGAGACACTCACCCTGTTGACCTTCTGCAGACTGGTGGCAGGCAGTGCAGCCAGGGTTTTGTAGTCAAGCTTAAGAGGTCCAGTGCCAATGCTCTACAGGGAATAAACAGAAACAGAGGTGAAAGGAGGTCTGGGCTGAGGTTTAATATGCAAAAAGCATCTATTAAAAGTACAAGCCTGGCTTAAATGTTGCTGCAATCGTATTTTCCATGAAAGTCCAGGCATTAAGTAACAGAGCAAAATCCTGTGGCAGCAGTTCTGTGGTGTTTGTGGTTAAACTGCTGTTGTTCACAGACAGGAAATTTGTCTGAACACCTGCCGATGAGGAGTGTCTCACCTCAGTCTCCTCTTCTAGCAGGCGAGTTGCCTCCTCACGCTCCAAGCGCATTCGCTCCTTCACCAAGAAAGGAAGGAGAGGAGGAAAGTATAGAAGGAAAGACAACCAACCACACACAGCCACACAGTGTTGTGATGAGGGGTGAAATGAGAATGTGAAGGAAGAAAAGTGTTAAAGTGGGGAAAACAGCAGTAGAGAATTGTGGAGATGATTGGATGATTTTGTATCACACCAAACACACCAAAGGTAGAGGAAAGATCAGAGAACAAGAGAAGGGAAAGAAAGGATAGAATCCACACACATTAAAAAGTACTCTATTCATTAGCTATGGGAGCAGAAAAAGCATGCAAGGTGGGGCATTGCAGGAACAGTTCTGTCAAACACAATACCCACACAAGGTGCAGAAGAGAAGCTTCATTCACCCGCTAACAGACAAACCCAAGCATTTGACTCTAACGCTCCACTCCGCACACTTGAGTTTGGCATTTTTCTGAGATACGATGGAGCAAAAATGTAATTCTCATCTCAATGCGCTACCATCTATGTGCTGATCTGACAGACACAATTTCATCTCTAGCTGTCCTAGAACAAGTAGTGTATTTTCAGCTTCACTCACCACTTTCTCCATCTCTTCTCGCTCCCACTGGGATGTCTCTCTCACCATTTCAGACTCCTGGAGGAGAAAGAGATTTAGGATCCTTACTATTAATCCTGTAAATCTTAGCAAAAGCAGCCTGAGTAATTTAAACCAATGTAATTCCCATAGAAATTATGTTCTGACTACATGTGCTCTAATAAAGTGTTATGCCACATAATTCTAAACTGAGGAACGACTGACATGAGCATTCAGTAAACCAGCAGGTCCATACATTCCTTTAGTAGACAAAATAAACAACTGTGCTGGTGCTTTCTGGTCAGCGTATGCAGTGCGCATGGTTGGAGTTGTAAACTCCAGCTGCTAACACAAAACTGCTGTGGAAGCACCGTTGGTGCAACAGAATCGCTGAACAAAATATTTGATTCATGTGGTGACTTAAAGGGTTTTAGGCATCATTTGGATGATGATGTTTGAACCAAATCTCTGTGCGGCCCCTGTTTTGACGAGTTTTAACTACGCAAGTAGTTCGATAAGTTCACAAATAATGTTGACACCAGTAATTAAGATTTATAAGTTAAGACATAGATGTTAGAGTAGATTTTCTTTCAGAAAGGTACTGAAATAAGATCTTACGAGTTGTTTTTATCTTTTGTTTTGTTTACATTTTGACATCTTTCTTATAATTTCTTTAAGTTTGTATTCTATCCTTGTTAATTTACTAATCTCCTTGGCTTGTTGATTAATTTTTTAATTTGTTTCTTTTAGGCTTATTGATCAACCTGATGTAATTGCTGTTTTAGTGGACACCAGGAAGACTAGCGACCACCTTGAGGAGGCTAATGGGGTAGTACCTTCTGTATAATGTCCATTTCCTCTGGGCTCAGGTCTCGGTCTATAGAAGAGATGCTCTCCATACTGTTTTTACGTACAATGCCTGCTGCAAATGGGTTGGCAATGATGCCAGGAGACGCCTGGAATTGAGCCAAATTATTTTTAAAAATTGAATTAAAATTGAAGAAATACTTGTTAACATAGTTTATAAAGAATTGTTTTCTTTCAGTGTCATTTTATAAGAGGAAAAAAAAACATTTTGTCCACATCCAACCTCTCATGGTGTCTCACCTCCACGGCAGCCACTTTGTGTGGGTCAAAGCCATCACACACCAGCATGACCAGAGAGTCTCCAACAGCACGAAGCACTCGCACTGCCTCAGTGTGCGTCATCCCCAAAAGGCTATGGTTGTTCACCTCCAGGATTCGCATGCCAACCTGCAGTCGGCCATCTCTTGCTGCTGCTCCGCTTGAACTCACCTGATTTAATATCAACCAAAGTGTGATGAAGAGTTTCAACGAGGGTGTCAGACTGATAAAACTGCTGCCAGTCTTAAACTAATAATATAACTAGGATTCAGGTCCATGCATTACATCATTAATGCAGTCTTTGACATCACTCTTAAAACTTTTGTTTACCAACTTAAAACAACATCTTTAGGAGATTTGCACTGATTTAGCCTCATGTAATCAGCAGTCAAGCCTGAGCATGTTTAGATTTTTCAGCCAGTCAAATAAAGCTGACTATTACATATTAACCCAAGTGACATTCAACACACTGGTTGGCGCAGGTAAAGCTAAGGAGGATGTATTGTCTGGGCCCTTATGAATGTGGTCAAAAAAGTGCAAAGGTGCAGGACATTAGATAGTTTCGGTACCTTAGAGATGAAGATACCCTCATCTGTGGGGTCGAAGGGGTTTCCAGCATGACCTTTGGCCCCTCCGCGGATACTGATGCCAAGCTTCTCCCCTGGCTGCTTATTAATCACAATTTCCTGCAGTGATAAATATATGCAGCTTGTCAGCAAACATATGATCTGCATTTCTTCTTCTGGTGCATGATTGTGTAACTTCACTAGGAAATGTGTATATTTATTTGTAATGACTGCCTTACCTGCATCCCAGGTGGTGAAGGGTCCCTTCGTACCAACATACGGATTTCCTGCTTGTTGGCCAGCAGGGCTCGCACAGCCTCCTGGTGTGTGGCATGACGCAGGTCAATGGAGTTCACTTCTAATATCCGATCCCCGACACGCAGTCCGCTCTGACATGCCAGACCTTGAGGAATCACCTGATGATGGAAAGTGGGACACAAGCCAAAGTAACAACAGCAATAATACAACATATTTTAGGAGATGGAAAAACACAAAACTGGAAAACAAGGAACTCCACAACTCTTTTAAAATAATACCTTTGAGATAAACACCCCAGGCTCATGGATGCCAAATGGATGGCTGGCATGGTCACTGCCTCCAACAATGCTCAGGCCTAGAGGCCCACCAGACTTCACCAGGGTCACTTCCTGTTAGTATGAGATGTAAAAAAAAAAAAAAAAAAAACATGAGAAAATTGTTTTTTTATAGAAAGAAAGTACAACAAGTAAATTCCATTACAGACAGTCTATTGAAATTCATGACAGGCTGTGGGCCCTTTTGGTTTATAACAGTCATGTCTCCCATCTACTGACTTATGTAGTTTCCCTAAAACACAAACCAACCTGTTTCTGCATGCACACCTTCGTTCACAGGGTTAAGCAGCTAAATAGCAATACCTTTGCATTATTATTCACTGGCTGGGAACAATACAGCTGATATTACCAGTCTATGAGCTATAGTACACCACCACTTAAATTAGGCCAAGCATTCATACCATGCACCATCTTCTCTGGAACTGGACAGCATTAAGGATAAGGCAGGGGCCAAATAAATAAGTATTTATGCTGAGTGCTGCAGTGGGGCTTCTACAGCATTGTCCAACAGAACAACAAAGCTGCTTTAATTAGTCCTAAAGGTCTCACCTCAATCGGATACTCGTCTTCCATCCGGCTTAGGTGGTTCCCATGAAGGGAAAGGCCTGTTTCCTCTTGGTCTGGAGAATCTGAGGGCTCTGGTGGTGGAGGAGAGTGGGCCCGTGCCCGGGACTGAACTGGAGAGCCCCCTGGTGCATTCAGGTCTCGCTCCACCAGGAGGGTGATGGTGGGGGAGGTGCCAGTAAGAAGTGCTACTGCCTGGTCATGCCTGGCCTCTGTCATGTCTACACCATTGATCTGGATTGACAGTGAAACCAACCACGAAGGGTGTCAGCCCACCAGGAAGCTCTCAGTGACAATGGGCCACATTTGCCACTGGCATGATGAGCATCAAAGAGCAAATACATGCTGTACCAGGCATGCTGCCATCTCTCATCGGATTCCGCATCTCACCACTCAAGACTATTCCTAAATATTTATTTAGCAACAAAAACATTGCGATTTTAATACACTCAGAGCACCAAAGTGACCTAGAGAGCAACAGGAACAGGCAGAATTAAAAGAGGGAGCAGGGGTTAACAATGGGCTGCTGCAGGCAAATTAAGCTGGCAGAGCTTCCCTGAGGACAGAGGCTACAGGCAAGCAAAGCTATTTTTTCCCCACAACTGCTTGTGCAGCAGTCTTTTACTGCAACACTTTAACAATTTTCCACCCCTTCTTGCCCTTGTTTACTTAAAATACAAGTGTGTAGTTGCACCAAAAAAGTTTGATCTTAAGTCAACAAAGTCAAGCAGGGAAGTCTTTAGACATCTACACCCTCATCATAATATTACGGAATGAAAATATTAAATCATTAGTTTTGTTAACATTCTTTTTTTAGAATTATAGTATATCACAGAAGTGAGTACACCCCCTCACATTTTGTTAATATATCTTTTCATGTGACAACACTGAAGAAATGACACTTGGCTACAATGTAAAGTAGTGAGTATACAGCTTGTATAACAGTGTAAATGTGCTGTCCCCTCAAAATAACGCAACACACAGCCACTAACCTGCTGGCAACAAAAATGAGTACACCCTAAGTGATAATGGCCAAATGGGGCCAAAAGTGTCAATATTTTGTGTGGCCACCATTATTTTCCAGCACTGCCTTAACCCTCTTGGGTATAGAGTTCACCAGAGCTTGCCACTGGAGTCCTCTTCCACTCCTCCATGACGATGTCGCGGAGCTGGTGGATGTTAGAGGCCTTGTGCACCTCCACCTTCCGGTTCAGGATGCCCCACAGATGCTCAGTAGGGTTTAGGACAGGAGACATGCTTGGCCAGTCCATCACCTTTACCCTCAGCTTCTTTAGCAAGGCAGTGGTCATTTTGGAGGTGTGTTTGGGGTCGTTATCGTGTTGGAATACTGCCCTGCGGCCCAGTCTCCAAAGGGAGCGGATCACGCTCTGCTTCAGTATGTCACAATACATGTTGGCATTCATGGTTCCCTCAATGAACTGTAGCTCCCCAGTGCCAGCAGCACTCATGCAGCCCCAGACCATGACATTCCCACCACCATGCTTGACTGTAGGCAAGACACACTTGTCTTTGTACACCTCACCTGGTTGCTGCCACACACGCTTGACACCATCTGAACCAAATAAGTTTATCTTGGTCTCATCGGACCACAGGACTCTGAACACTGGCAGGCTGACCCCCCACCCCTTCAACCTCTGCAGCAATGCTGGCAGCACTCATACATCTATTTCCCAAAGCCAACCTCTGGATATGACGCTGAGCACGGGCACACAACTTCTTTGGTCGAGCACGGGCACACAACTTCTTTGGTCGACTACGGTGAGGCCTGTTCTGAGTGGAGCCTGTCCTGTTAAATTGCTGTGTGGTCCTGGCCACCGTGCTGCAGCTCAGTTTCAGGGTCTTGGCAATCTTCTTATAGCCTAGGCCATCTTTATGTAGAGCAACAATCCGTTTTTTCAGACCCTCAGAGAGTTCATTGCCACAAGGTGCCATGTTGAATTTCCAGTGACCAGTATGAGAGAGTGAGAACGACAAATTTAACACACCTGCTCCCCCTTCACACCCGAGACCTTGTACCACTAACGAGTCACATGACACCAGGGAGGGAAAACGGCTACTTGGGCCCCATTTGGCCATTATCATGTAGGGGTGTATTCACTTTTGTTGCCAGCAGTTTAGACATTAATGGCTCTATGTTGCGTTATTTTGAGGGGACAGCACATTTACACTGTTATACAAGGTGTATACTCACTACTTTACATTGTATCCAAGTGTCATTTCTTCAGTGTTGTTACATGAAAAAATATACCTAAATCAGGGGTGGCCTGACTTAAATATTTACAAAATGCAAGGGGGTGTACTCACTTCTGTGATATACTGTAAATAAAGGAGGCAGCTTTCAGGCATGCATCCTGGTTCAAAGTGATAAACAGAGGTCAGCACTGACCCGACAGTACCAGCTCTTATCATCAGCCGAGATGCTGCCGCAGCAGCCACCATGGTGACACGCGCCTACCATGGCGGCATGGGCGACAGGCTCAGCCAACTCCACCCCAACACCATACCCACCACCGAGCAAGCAAGAAGATGCACTTAATGCATTAGTGAGCATGCAGAGGGAAAGGGTGTGAGAAACAAAGAAAAGAGGAAGCCGACAGAGATGCAGAGAAAAACAAAGAAAAACCTGCAGAAGGAAAGAGGAGAGTAAACCCTTAAAGAAAGCACAGAGACTAGTTCAGGAAGTATTCCACACTTCCCACAGTGTAGGGTTTGAGCTAAAAAGAGACAGTTAATAAAAAAAAACAACAACAACAAAAAAACAAACAAACAAGGAGCTGTTTCACATTCACTGTACTTGAAGATAGCTTCAGTCCATCATCAACAGTGGATTTACAGCAACATAATAATGGATAAAGACATGCAAAACTATAGTAACTAGTACGTTGAAAGGCACAGGAGAGTGATGCCGAGCTTTGAGTGTGATCAGCAGAGAGCAAAGAAGAGAAGAAGTTGCTTAGCAGTGAAACATATAACCTAAATAGTGTACTATTTAATCAAGAGAGCTACATAGTCTGAATCCAAGGTGAGACTGGTTAAGGACTGTATTAGTACGATGTCTCTGTCATTAACTAATGGATTTGATTGTTGAGTGTAAAGTCTGATGAGTTAATCTTCTTTATGTGGTTAACATGGGGATTTCCAATTATCACATTCATTAAAAACCATTGATGTGCAGATGGAGATGTAAGAGGGATGGTGGTACTCACAGAGATCACCCTGTCGCCCACACGCAGTGTGCTGTCTCTGTGTGCTGCTCCACCCTCTGCGATGCGAGAGATGTAGATTCCCTAAAAACAGACAAAAGAAACATGTTTAAGATTTCTTTGTCCATCTGTGGACAACTCAAACCAACAAGATGCATTTTCTCCCACAGTCCAAAGACCCGCCAATTAAGTTTTAACTCAAAATTGTCCATACGTGTAAATGTGTGGCCGTCTGTGTCAGCCCTGTGATAAACTGGTGACCCAATGTCAGCTGGGACTGGTTCCATGACCCTCTACAGGATAAGTGGTATAGATAATAAGTGGAAGTAGAAAATTAATTATTCTACAAATCTATACCTTTTCCTCTTTAGCAAATTAAACAGGGTCAGTATAAAAACTCTGGCGCAACAGGCTGGACTCCTGTGAGTGGTCTAGTAAGGAGGTACCAATAAGTCAGTATGGGATATAATGCCACAGTACAGATTTGAGTCAAAAACACATTTCTTTACTCTATACTGCTACCAGGCTATACAGTATATCTATAGTTATGAGATATAAGCAGCCCACAGTGCCAGAAATATTTGATACAAGGTTTTACAGCAAACAAACAAACTTGCACATTCATTAATACTGATTTACTTGCATAGTATTTTATCTTTAAGAAAACATTTGGATTGTACAACAGAAGTAGCTTATCGAAAAGCATGACTCCTGAGACGCATTATCCCTTTCACTGAGACAAATTACCCAGCTGAGTTCCTAATCTGCCTTGCCAAAAATGTCTAAACACATGCAGCAGCAAAATTTATCCCACATACCCCTGAGAGCAACCAACAACCAAGCAAGTCACTGCATCCATATCAATAAGCTTACAATGCCTACACTGAGACCCACCTAAATCATTAGTTTGAGTCCCTTCCTCTTTGTGAGCTCGTTCAGCTGCATGAGATGCAATGCAGCATTGCACTGGCCCAAGTATACACCTCACCCTGTCCACCTACAGTGAACCTATCAAATGTCAAGACTGGCTATTCATATCTCTGTCTCCCCGGTGATGTCTGTAAACGCTGGGGCTAGAATAGATGTTGTTAAAAGACAGACGCCTGTGACTGTGACAGTCACTGCAAACACTTGTGACTTAACTTCCCAACTTCAAGACCACACCTGTTATAAATAGGCTCTGTGTTGTAGGACGGATTGTGTCTGCAGCTTTATATGTTTTCTCAGTGTCATCTCTCTCCTTAAGCCAAAACCTATAATTTACATCTACTACAGATTCACTTTCTGTCAGATCTTCACTAAGTCTTTAAATATCAATGCAGTTAGAGAACAGTGCCTTCTTGTTTTGTGTGTAGTCACAATTCATTTATGGCTGCAAAAAACAACTACTTTCATTATCAATTATGTTGTAAATTAACAGATTAATTGTTTTGTCATTAAAATATCAAATTGTCTATCAGAGTCCAACATAATACATCAAACAGCTTGGTTTATGTGTACCCAGAATTTGTGCTTCTAAGCCAGCTATAATAAAAGTTAACAAAATGAGTCATTGAAGTTTTCAAACAAACTGATGCAATGCACAACAGCACAACACATTTCACTGCACTGAACGTTAAACTTGATTATTTATAGGAATTTTGAATGGGGTGATCATTTTTCAGCCTACAATGTACACAACATACACATGTAATCTGTCTTTGAAGCTTTGCCTCTCACTAGGAGGAAAGACAATGGATGCTTGCTGACCCTGATCTACCAACCTCTTCTGTCACCCTGACAACCAAGCATGTTTAGCAACATGTGTGAAGGCTGCATTTTGTGTCTCACTGTGTCTCCTGTGCGGTAGGGTGTGGAGCCTTTGCCCCCTGCGATGCTGAATCCCAGCCCTTTGTCGTTGCGGATCAGGCAGGTGGAGAGCCGCTGTCGAGGCCCGCTAGGACTCATCTCTGCGCCGAAGGCAATCCCGCTGCTCCGTCTCTCTCTCGGGAAGTAGTCGTCCTCTGGCCTCAGTGGCGTGGTGGTGATGGCGTTCTCTGGTTCCACCATGCGCTCCCTTAGCACCGTCATGGAAACTGTAGCCCCCGAGCTACGAAGAGCCTCCACTGCTGCGTGATGTTCTGCTTCGTGGAGGTCTACTCCATTCACCTGAGGCAAAAATATGCAAAGACTTTTGATGTTCCTTAAAAAAACATTTGAAATATAAATACAGCTGAAGTTAGACGTTTACATACACTTTAGCCAAATACATTTAAACTCAGTTTTTCATAACTGCCATTTCTTCCTATAAACATTCCCTGTCCTAGGTCAGTTAGGATCAATACCTTATTTAAGAATGTGAAATGTCAGAATAATAGCAGAGAAAAAAAGTGAAATAATATACGGCATCTGTAAACAACTGTTGGAAAAATGATGTGTTATGCATAGTAAATGTTCTAACCGACTTGCCAAAATGTGTTTGTTAACATGACATCTGTGGAGTGATTTTAATTACTTTAGCCTAAGTATCAGAAGTGCAAGTGTGCTTTGTTTTACCACTAGGAGTTTGTCTCCCACTTTAACCCCTGCTCTGGCTGCTGGACCTTCTTCAGATACCCTGGAGATGAAGATTCCCTGGAGAAACAATTGCAGAGAAGAAATGGATTTGTACAATACATGGCTTTAATTTATTTTTTTTTTAAATCCAGAGATTCCAGGTAAAGGTCTTACCTCATCATCTCCTTTGTAAGGCGTAGATCCTTTCCCTCCAGCAATGCTGATTCCCAGGCCACCTGTTTGTCGCAGGATGGTCAGGTTGTGCTGCAAGTCAAAGATGGGGGGGTCAGCACAAACAGTAGCAAAAGCATGACAAACACTGCTCAACCCAGGACAGGCTGAGAGGAAAGTCTGCACACACTGTGTTATTTATGATTTAGACTGCCATTTATTTTCAAATCTTTGACTTTTTGATTTAAGTTGTGGGTGAACTCCCTCATTCTGCTGAAGGTGGAATCAGTCTTATCAGAGCTGGATCCTGTGATCATGCTAGTAGATGGATGGAAGAGACTTTCAATTGTCAGGAGCCTAATGTCAATGTAAGTGGAAGGTAGATGATTTTATTTTTGTTTGAATTGTTAAGGGTATTTAGATCATCACAATCAAACAAAAGCTGGAGCCAAATCATCTACCAGTTAACACTTAACTGATATTAGACAAACTTAGCAACCACACACTCTCTGAAATCCTCTTCAGACAGACGAACAGAGGCTAGATCCTGATGGAAAACATTCTGTACATGAATACTGCACATGTATGGGAGAACGGACCTTAAACAGATCAACAGGCTGTGTAGATTCTGTATACTTGCAAGCCATGCAAAAAGGAGGAAAGGTAAAGATGAATGATCAACAGGAAGCAGAGTAACAGACAAGAAGATTGTGTCCTGGATGTGGAGACAGGTTTGTAGTGATGGAACACCCCCAGCATTTAATGAGAAAGACAGTACCGGGTATTATTTATTTACGTAATAATGTATAATTGTTCAACAACAGTAAAATGAAGTATTACGTATTTTAAACCATTAAAATAGAAAATATATAAAATAATCTCCTGAAAACAGACTTGGATCTTAGTAGTCATTTAGAAATGCTGTAACTAAGGGTAACCTTTATGCTTCCTACAACCACCAATAGATAAAAAAAAAAGCAGCTGCAGCTACAGCAAACTACCGTGTATGGACATTTGGCATCAGGTCACTGATGATAGAAACAATGCCTAGCACTTTTCACTTATTATATTTGTAATGGATTAAAATCTTACATGTTATTAAATGATAATTCATTATTACTACAACTAATGGTAGTAGTAACTATCTCAGGTCAGAAATAACTCCAATATCATGTTTATTTAAAACATTTAAATATAGCTGCATGAGTGTGCTATAAGTTAACCACACTGACTTACTGTAGATAAACAAACACTGTAAGATATTATGTTTGCTACCTGATGTTTCATTTGAATCAAAAGTTAGGAACATAAATATAAGTCAATATTTGTCATCTGTCAAAGTTTGAAAAGCTAGTTCTAACATGCAACAATCCGCTCGAACCCCATCAGTGCAGTTTTCAATCAGAAAATCTGGGAACACCTCACTATGTTTCCTACCCAAGTGTCTCAACTCTTACTGTCCAGCGATAATCAGTCATTTTAAATAAAACAGGGCTACCGCCCTCCTGCATCCAGGTTCTGTCACATCATCAGCCTATAGGCAAGTTGTCGTTAGGGGCTCCCTAGTGATTGGCTTGGGAAAAACTATGGATTTTTGTGAGCATTTTGTCCACCTATCAATACCAGTGGGTACATAAGTGGGTGAGTGAGGGACATAGAAAGACTGGACGGCAAAGAGTAGGTACAGACCTCTTCCTCCTCAATTCGAGCAGGTTCAATCAGCAGATTATTGACTTGATCAAATGACACCCCCTGTTAGGACAGGAACCAGCGAGAGGCATGCGGATTAGTCAGGCCAAATATGCTCACACGCACGCAAAAAGAAAAACAAATACTTTCCATAAACTTCACCAAACGCTCTCAACACGTCGCTGTCTGCTTCCAGGTCCACCTGGATGGAACACCGTGAAGCAGAGCCAACGTCACACTCACTCCCCAGCCACCAGAAGCACATACAGGCAGAGATGGAAAGACAAGACCAAGGAGCTGAGCTATAGTGCGAAGCACACATTATAGAGCGAACAAAAGAAGGTAAAGCTCCCAAACCAGAATAGGCCCAGACTCCACACAACCAGTACCAATTTCCTCCAGTAGCAAGCCTTCATTTAGACAACAGGCCTACTTCTGTAAAAGACTGCAAGAGGTTTTACAACAGTTTCTGCCCAAAAGTATAAACATCTACAAGATGACTTTGCAAAAGTATTTCATAGAAAGTGCAACAAAAAGGTTAAAGAAGTTATTAAAAGAAATTTATCTCACTGAATGCGATTTACAAGAAGAATTTAAACTATTACTCTCTATAATCATTTGATATTACCACAATCATTAGATCTCATATTCCAGCTCTGCCAATACATGTTCTAGTTGGTCTAAGTTCAGCCACACAAACAGACCTCAGACATCAATAAACAAACACAAAACCAATTTGGTAAGATGACGTTTGATCACAGTGTTAAAAAAACCTATTTCTACAATTACCATAATAAATCAACATATCTGATTAAATGCTAATGATCAATAATGGTTCGTTTTCATAGGCGGCACCTGAGCAGATTCCACACACTCAATTCATTCACACATGTAAAGGCACTGTGAGAAAATATCATTAAAGATGGCTGATGATGAGAAGTTTAATGCTGTGCGAGAAAGGCTTGACTGCTGTGTGGAAGAGACATCTTTATTTGACAACAAAATATTAATATATTTATGTGTGTGTATGTATACAAAGATCAATCTAGCTTGGAAATAGAAAGGTTTAAATGCCATTTCTCTGATCTGTGTCCAAGCACGAGAAAATATCTTTCTTAATATTGCATCATCAAGTTATCTAAATGTTGTATGTTCATGTCGACTGTTTGTAGCCTTTTGATGGAAAACATCTAGTCTTTGTGAGATAAAGCAAAGTTCTGAGGAGGGCATTCTGAACCGAGTTTGAGCTTAAACAACAACATCAACTCCCCTTTATTTCTACACTTCCACAATTACTCTGCAGCGTCACGTCCTTGATAACTGCTAGCAACCCACTCCAAACGTAATGCAGCTTGAAGGTACAAATAAGAATGGTGATATTTTTCTACCTATAAAATGTAATTTTTCCTGAAATGCATCCTGTCAGTGCTGGGATCTCTTTTTTACCTTTACTTGACTGGAGTTGGCCTGTTGCCGGCTGTCCTCCAGCTCCTCCATTCTGTGGTGGTGCTGAGGGGTGCCAATACTCTGCTCTTCCTCCTCATCCTGCTCATCCTCCATGGCCTGTGTCGAAGAGTGGAGCCCATCCGGACTGAAGCCCTGCAGCAGTGCGGCTACTGCCTCTGGCTTGGGCAGCTTGGTGATCTTGAAGTGCTTCTTGTAGTGTGGCGTGTCTTTTCTGATCAGACGCTGCTTCTCTGTGGGAAAAGCAGGCCTCTCGTCTTCCTCGTCACTCCTCTCCCCATCATCATCTTCATCATCATCCCCACCACGGATGATGGGCTCTTCTGCAAAGTGCACAGTGGGCTGGAGAAAGGAGGAAATGAGATCTTAAGACTTTGAAAACAGATGCGGGAACCACAGATTTTTCTTTTAAGCATGATCCATTATTGATTATTGTTTTCTGTAGTTCAATTTGAAGGTGATTTGAATAGTCACCTCAATGTACTCCACCTCCATCTCGTCCAGCTCCTCCTCCTCCTGAGGGGAGTGACCATCCACAAGGTCCTCCCTCTGCAAGCTGACCACCACATTTTGACTGCCGTCATGTGAAGTGGCTGACAGAGTGCTGTTGGAGACCTGGGAGTCGTGGCTCTGATTGGAGAGGTCACTGAGCCGTTTCTCCTAAAAACAACAGTCAGTTCGATCAACAGCAGGACCAAGATCACAATCAGATAACAGGGCAAAACTGTAGACATTTCAGTTTCATTCTGTGCATAATGGAACCGAAAACTGCTTTTTGTCTGCTCTATTATCTGGGGAGTTCCTGTTTCACCTGGAACTTTCACCATTGTGCAAGCAGATTTAAATGTACAACTGACAACAGATTGTTAGAAAGCCTAAAATTAAAAATCAACATATGTATGTACCTGTGGGTCAGGGGACTCTTCTCCATCAGGTCTGGATATGTAAGGTTCATTCCTCCTCTCTTCAATCACCTTCTTCATCACCTTTAGCTCACTGGGGTGTGGTGTGGCTCTGCGCTGAAGACCCTGCAACACAGAGAAACAGATTAAAAACTTGATTCCTGCCAAAGAAACACACATCATTATGGACTCACTACAAATACTTTGCCACAGTAATACCCTTAATTGAGCACAAGAAATATTCAGACCTGATGTTCCCTCACCTGAAGCAATAGAACTTTAGTCATGATAATAGAACTAGACCGCATCATGGTGAGAAGTAAGAGTGCAAAACAAAAATCCTCTCAACAGGAGGGCATGAAGGGGGACAGAAATGATACCACATTGCTGGGTTTCCTCACTCTGTGCTCTGCAGCGGCTGCATCTTCATCATCCTCAGTCTTGGTCTCTTCCTGGAACTGAATGACTGACACTCGGTTCAGGTTGCTGTCTGTCCAGCTGTCATCCACGCTGTTCTGTAGCAAGTTCTCTGTGGAAAATGAGGGAGAAATACAGAGGAGAGAGGGATGTCAAACTGGGGTAATAGCTGTAGATTACTTTTGAATGGACGACTTTAAGAACAGATTGATCTATGCTATGCTATGCCATGAGCTATTAAGCTAGCTGACTGAAAGCTACACAAACGGCTATGTATGAACCAAGTTTCCTACCAGTTAATACAGGGAATAAGTTTGGCATGTTACATACAAGAAATCTTAATATCCTAGCAGTAATATATTAAATATAACAAATTAAACAACAGATTTAACTTAAAACAGACCACAATGTATTACAATTAAAACTAAACAACGAATATTAATGTGATTTAAACTACATTCAGAAGATAGATGGGTAACACCCATTGCATAACAAAGTGCTGCTCACCAAGACTGGAGGACGGCTGCTGGGGCAGTAAATAGCAAGTCAACACCTTCTCTCCTGTTTGCTCATCATCCTCTGTCTGGAACTTGAGCATAGGCTGTGACTGGTTCTCTGCAAGCCACATGGCCTTCAGATTGAGGTTTGTCAGGGAAAAAGGCAAGTTTTGTAATCTAGGCAAAAGAAGGAATGAGGTAAAGTGAGCCAAATCTTTTCAGTAAACAAAAACAACCAATGAAACCGCTGATGTTAGATAGTCAAATTGGTGATCACAAAAATCTTTAACTTAATGGTAACAGTTCAAAAAAGCTCTATATAGTTTATCTATTCAAATATCAAGGCATTCCAATAAATTAATTAACAGGGGGAAAAATAACACAAATAACCCTTATGAGCCTTTTGAAAATGATCCATTGATAATGATGTATTTTCTTATATAATTTTCTAATATATATAAATATATATTTTCTATAACTCATCACCACAGCTGTGAAAATCTAGATGACGTTACACTGTCAGGGTTTTCCATACCACAGAAAGGCTTAAGCTCAGCTGCCTAAGTGTTTCTGCAGAGCAAAGGCAAAATGAATACAAGAAAGGCGACATATCAGAATAAATGCAAAAACAACAGTGAGTTATATGCTACAAAATAACGAAGAGGTGACTTGATGTCCAAATTAAACATAAGCTGGCAAAAGGAATGACCTGTTAATCAACAATCGGTGTTTGGACGAACGTTTGTGTGATTGCCAGCATCACTAAGCAAATCAAAGAGCTGACTGGATATTTTATCTGTACAGTCAACTCAGGACGGTAGTTACAGCCATGATAAAGTTAGCCTCCACAAGGAATACGTGGAGTAGGCTACAACTCTTTTGGGGAGTAATTCTTGGGAATGGTAACAGTAGAGATGGCAGAATGCAGCCTATTTTACAAGTAAAGAAAAGTCAACTTTGGCAAAGGCAATCTATTTAAAGCTTTAACTGCAGAGTAGGAAAGCTGCTGTGCATATTAACAGTCAGGCTGTTAAGTGAGGTCACCTGTTTCCAGCCACATCCAGCACATGCAGTTCTGTGGCATCTGCAAGCTCAGCAGGCAGTTTGCCCAGGCGGTTATCTCTCAGTGAGAGAACGTTGAGGCTAGCACAGCCACCCAGCTCTTTGGGCACACCGCCCAAGCGATTGCGGTCTACATTCAGGTTGGTCAGCTTCTTCAGCTTGCCCAGCGAGCGAGGAAGTGACTGAGAGAGAGGGAGACGGAGACCATTAATCAGTGCAATCAATAATGAATCCTAATAGCTGTTAATGGGACTTAGATATTAATGGGAATGTTTAAATCAGTCAGTGCAAAGCTGTTGTAAATGGCTTCTATGTTCCTACCTGTAAAAGGTTCTCTGTCAGGATGAGTTCTGTGAGATTTTCACACTCTCCTATTGAATCAGTGAGGTGGGTCAACCTGTTCTGGTCCACCTTCAGGATGGAGAGCTGTTTCAGACAGCCTGGAGACAAAACACAAAACTGGTGTAACAAAAATCTACACTATTTTAATGTGATCATGTATCTACATGTATTTAGGTGTAATGGCTTGTATGTGCAATATGTTTTCTTTGTGTGATTTTAATGTCTTTTACACAAACTAATGCTATAGAATAATAAATTTCACTGATTTTGTGCAAGTCAAAGATATTACAAATTTGAGTTTTTGTCTGTGCCACTTTTCACTGCCATTATTTGTCCACTAGATGGAAGTGCTATTCTGATTTAACAGGCCAGGGTCACCTACACACAGTGGGCATGTCCCATGGTCTACTTAATCAACAGGGCTGCTTAATTAGACAGCAAACTCCCATTTTCCACCAAGTACCTCAAACACAAACTTTATCCACGGACGTTTTTAAGAAATAAAAACATATTCTACTATGTAATCCCAAGCACAAACTAATGTCATTATCATGGGGTACAAAAATTTCTTTCTTTTCCCATTGTTTTTCTCACCTATGCTGTCTGGGATGACCTCCAGCAGGTTCTGTGTGAGCAGCAGGTCAGTGAGCGCAAGGAGGCCACTCAACTCTGACGGAAGCTCCTCCAGGCGATTCTCTGACACATCCAGACACACCAGTCTACGAAGATTTCCCAGCTCCTATACACACACAAATACCACTTAACAGCAGCCATAATCTAATCATTACTTTCACAGCAAAACGGGGGAAAGAAATAAGCTAGTGTGAATTAAATCTACAGGTATAATGCAGTTTTTTTAATCAATTTCTAGAGAAAAGTGCAGAGTTATTGCAGAAGGACAGCTTTGCACTGTAAACACTACTTACTGGTGGTAATGAAGACAACTGGTTACGGTCCAGCCACAGCTCCCTCAGATTGGGGAGAGCGCCAAGGGTGTCCGGCTAAGAGATAAGAGTAGGTGTTTTATTTTTGTTCATATTTATGGTGCAAAGGAAGTCAGTGCTCAAAACACACACACACAACAGTGCCTGGAAATCTATTCTATTTGGAAACTATCTTTAGGGGCTGAGGCCACAGCTTAGTGAAATCATGTAGCCTAAACACATACATGCATCATTATATATCATTCAGTGTTTCAGCTTCTAACTATGGACTCCTAAAAGACTATGACTTTCAATCTCATTAAGGCTGATGCAACAAAAATGACTTATTTGATTTCCTATGATTTTTAAAACTGTCAGCAGCTTTTAAACAGGATCACAGGATCATGAAAATTCTGTTCTTCTCTTTGTGCCCTACATTTTTGTTGAACCACCAAAATCAATTCAGTGAATGCGTTTGTGTTTACCATCATGGAATTACTGGGCCAGCATCTCCAAAACTGACCTCAAATTGAAGTCTAAGTGATAAATGAAATTAAGGAGAGTGTCAGTGAAGCAGTGGCTTGTGACAGACATGCAAGGCTTTATCATGATGTCAGCCGTTTGCCCAGCCACCGCCCTTGTCAGGTCATGAGGCATTGTTTACCCTATCCTACTGAGACAGGTGGGTGTTCCGAGGCTAAAGGGAAGCTCACTCTGTGGTAGAGTGCAGGCAGAGCCTTAGGCCCGACAGACTAGCTCTGCTGTAAACATGTGGTTTGGATCATAATTATTGTGGCAGGAATGTGAGAAAGATATTTGTGATATATGTGTGCGTGTGTGTGTGTGTGTGTGGCACTAGTAGAGCAAATATAAAATGGGTTACTTTAACAGCCCAATTAATGGTGTTGTCTCAGCACTCAATGTTAGAATCAATTATCTACTGTATATCACATTAATTGATTTACCAAAATTTCCAGTTCATTGTTGCCCAGGTCCAGCTGTTCCAGTTTCACCAGGAAAGAGAGTGACCTGAATATGCACACAAAACAGAACAGTCAGCAAGCTACACATATATGAAGCTATTCATGGAGTGCCATATGCAAAGAATGCCTTGAAACATATTTCCTACAGATAACTTGTAGTCTCTGTCATGTTCTTCAACACTGTGTAAAACAATTACACTGGCAAGTTTGGGAGGTTCCACCTAAAGCTTGTGATGGGCATCAGTACTTGCTTATCAACAATAGCAACAGTGAAGAAGGAGAAACAGTGGTGACATTTCTTCATGTCTGTGGGATTGCTGTCAACTTGAGCTGTCAACAGGGCCTTGTTGTGCTTGATGAAAATGTTTGGGATTCAGAGACTGAAGGGAGATGACACTTACGTGGGCAGAGATTTCAGCAGGTTCTCCCTGAGCTCCAGTGTCACTAGGTTGGCCAGGCTGTAAAAGGCGGAGTGGGGGGGTTAGAGAAAAAGGAGTAGGAGTTGGCAGGGCATGAGGAGAGAGGATGGCGGGGGGGTAAAAGAGGGAAGAGGAGAGGCAGGTTGGTTAGTCAGATGGCAGGTCTGTTAGTCTGAGCTGCCTGGTATAATGAGGGGCTCCTCCATCTGTCTATGCACAGTAGCACCCCAGAGCCCAGAGACTGGCTGCCTCAGAGCCCGCTGGGCAACAGAATCACCCTCCCTGAAACCCTGCTCAGTCTCCTGATGTATCATGCCTCTAACCGAGCCCGAAGTCTTCAGTCTAATTGTTAAATCCTTTCATTCTTAGCAATTGCCCATTGTTGTAAATTGTTTGTGAGCATATTTACAGATAATCAGTCACAATGGGTTAAACAAGATGGGCCATTATCAAAATCTGAAACTTTGAATCACCAGCAACAGTTTCTTTAACTATCCAAGAGACTACAGCTATAAATCATTGTGTATGTGCACATACTTTCCAATGTCGTTGGGCAACTCCTGCAGTGAAACTTCGTTGAGTGCCAAGTGAGCCAATGTTCGGAGTTGAGTGAAACCATCCGGCAATCTAAGGCAGAAAGACGGGAGAGAAAAATAATGGAATGGTCTCTTAAGGATCTGTTGTGCAACACATGGATTCATTTGGCTCACACACACTAGGAGCCTTCTAGGTAGTGCCATCTCTTAAAGTATTCAGCAATGTAGCTTTTGCCACTGGTTCCAATGTGTTTCTATATACCAACATAGCCTGGTCAGGTTATTAAGATAATATCTGATACAGAGCTATGTTTGGGCAGACAGCGCACTGTAACACAAAGCATGATCTCTTCCAGACATTTGTTCACATACCATGTATAATCTTCTTTTAGTGGTGAAATTATTTCAGAGCACACCACTGACACTTATGTTTCATTATTCAAACTACTGCTGTTTCTCTTCTCTTCTCTTTTTGTATCTGAGAAAGCAGAACATTTTCTCACGGTGATGATGAACTGAGCGATGGGCCACTTACCTGGAGAGGGGATTTCCACTGAAGTCTGCGATCTCCAAGGCCCTGCAGAACTTAATGCTCTCTGGGATCTCAGGAATGTCTGCAGGAGAAAGGGGGGGCACAAGCCAGTACATTGGACACACAGATGTAGATTGGGAGATTGGGAGGGTTGTGTTCTATAGAGTGAAACATTTTAAATTCTTTGTAATCACATCCAGATGGCCCAAAGCAGGGAAATGGCAGAAAGGACAAGGAAAAATGAGACAGAAAGAGATGGATGCAGTACTGCAGTACTTTTCTAAGCCGAAGCTATGTCAGCATCTAAAAGCATTTCAGGACTTACTTCAGTGCTTTATTAACTATGTCAGCATCTAAATGCATTTCAGGACTTACTTCAGTGCTTTAGTCTCAACAGGTTGGTGTTCGAAACATGTTTATTACTAGAGATGTAACGACACCAAGAACTCACAGTATGATATTACCACGATAAAAAGTACAATACAATATTTGACAAAATATAAATAAGATGAAATAATCCCATTAACTAAATAATAAATCTGCATTTTTTGTGTAATCTATATAAAGTATAATGCGAGATGTACCCAGGACTGTCTCAGTCCTAACCGGGGCTCGTATTGCCTTTGTCCAGCAGTATTTGCAAAATAGTTCACTGTTTTTTAGTTTCCCTTTCGCTATGTTATTTCATGAAATGGGAAAACTGAACAGCCCTAAAAGTCAATGATGGAGCAGGCGCATGTCCTTTTCAAATTCTGAACCAGCAGTTATACTAATGAAATAACCATTTGTAGATACCATCATAGTCCCACGACATTACGATATTTTTGTATCGTGATATTGTGAAATTACAAATATTGTTACATCCATATTAAAGGCAGATATACATATATTAAAAGTTTACAGCTAGATGGCACAAATGCCTTTGAGCAATACAAAAAAACATGGATTTTATCATAAAAGCAACAGTTTGCTCTGGTGTAAAGTAGATCAGTTGTCCAGAGTTTGCACTGTTTTGTCAGCTTGAGAGTATAACAGTTCTGAGCTACAGTGAGTGCCATCCAAAACAAACACTCCACCCTACCCCCAAATAAAGAAGTGGTAAGACAGTTTAGCAACAAACAGCTTTACATGCTAAAAGAACAAAGGCACAGATTTAGCATCTCTTTTGCAAACTTAGTCTGATGCACATATAGAAAGAAAAAGTAGAAATGTGACTAGTGGTCTAACCAGTAAAGCACTTTTATCACTGGTTCTTGCAGGTGCATGATAAGAAAACCCTATCGAGCCAAGCAGCCTATGATGCATATCAGGTCAACACTGTCCTGCAGCAGGGCTGGGAAGCACGAATGCAGACAGATGGGAAAGGCCCTTCACATCCCACTGCACACTGCTCTCACAGTACCTGATGCAGTGTGGAGCAGAGCAGATGACTCATCTCTACCATATAGGCCATTCCTGACACAGAGCAGCAGCCTGCTTGTGTGCAGCAACACTGAGAGTGCAAGACACTTGTGTGTGTTACAGACAATAGAGTATAATATATCAGGCATTACTGGAACAGGTTTCATCTTATGTCTCACTTATGACCGAGGGCAGAATTGTCATCAACAGTGAAACTGGTTGTGTACCGTTTCTGGAGATGTCAAGTTCCACCAGCTGCATGAAGTTGGCCACCTCAGGGGGGAGTCTCTGGATCTCATTGTCACTTAGACCGAGCTTCCGTAGATTCAGTAGTCTGAAGAAAGGCTGCAGAGACATGATACCGCATTAGTCAAAACAGAAACTTCCTTAGGCAGATCATCTCAAATCATTTTATCATTTTTTTATTGATTGAATGCTATGAAATCTTTCTGCTTATTGTCTGACATTTATACAGCAGTGCAATCTCATAAAAACAAGACTCAGTGAAGCAGCATCTGTAATTGCAGACTTACATTACTGTATGTTATGGTTACTCTACTATGGCTATTTTTTTATTGCTTAATTTGCCAGTTATTTATTCAATTAACTGTAAAAATGTAAAAGAAAATGGTCACCACATATTTCTGAAGTCCAAGATGATGTTTTCTAGAGCTGAGATTAGTTGGTTTGCTGGTTCTGGATTGAAGATTTTGTGCTTTTCTTTGACATATATGGCAGTAAAGGAATGAATATCTTTGGGTTTTGCATTGGCCAGACAAAACATGACATTGGAAGATGTCAAGTTGTTGTAATGTGGTAAATTATAAAGAGCATTTTCCTTATAGATAAAATAATAAACTAAATAAGACCAAATAGTCACTCATGAGAAGCTGTAACTAGGACATGGATAGTGTTTTCGCTTGAAAATGGCTCAAATAATTGATCTGTTATCATTATAAATCACTTAATGGACTTATTGGTCTATAAAGTGCATTTAATAATGGGGATATTGCACTATCTTGACCAGAACTGTGAAGTAAAATGCACAAAACATCCTGCATATTGGGATGAGGACAGTCTCCAGAACTGTATTTTAAAAACATTCCATAGTCATAATCCCAAAAAACACCCTCCACCTCACTATGGCAACACCAACCAAACAAAGTGGCTTTCGAAAGGAGCGCTAGAGTGCTGTGGCTGTGTCCGTGCCAAGTGCTTTCACAAGAGCCTGGTTGTTGGACAGGACAGCATTCAGAAACATTCCTCTGCCAGCAGCGCTGTGTGCGTGCGTCTGTGTGTCATCTGCTGTTCAGATGGACAGACTGAACAGCAAGAGTATTGGGCCAAAACTATGCAGTTATTAACCCCTCAATCAGCCCACAGAGGACCCACTGTATGTCCCGTCAAAAAGCCAGTAGCCTTCTTAGATGCTGTAAGGGAGGAAGACTTCAGGAACTTGCCAGCTTGCATTTTCTGGGGTAGTTTGTATAAACTCATTATTCAGGGATAGTTTCTAAAACACATACATATGAAATTTTGGAGCCTTAATTCAAATTAAACCTCAGGCTCTCAGCAAGTTCCTCTGCTAAAAACGTGTGTAAATTACTAGAGATTAATCTATTAAATTGAAAAAAAAAATCTAGAACTTTTCCAAGCTCCTCTTTCATATGGATTAAGGTTTCACAAAGATGGCACTGTTGCAAAAACACTTCTGTCTCTAAACGTCTGCATAAAATGTAGCGAATCAGCTAAACCTGTTTTAATGTGTATTGGCAGGTTTCTGCAAAAACACATGTACACACACACACACACACACACACACACCATGATTACCAAAGAGAAGAATGCTGCAGCTCCACTCTGTTTGTCGATGACAGACATTTCCTGCTTTTGACTAGTTACTGGTATTGTGTTGTGTACTGGAGTGAGGTGGCTTTAACAACAATCCCAGAGTCTGTCTGGGACTGTTTGGCAGTGCAAGACTGATAATTACACCATAGTTCATATTAGCTTCCCCGCCTAATGGAAAGTAAACTGGGGGAGGAGTGAGTAGATAAACACAGAAAAGAACAGAGCCAGAGGGTGTTGCCTCACTGAATAGCAGGTGACAGGTATCAGATGGCAAGAACAGGAAACAGAAGCTAAGTGTGACCATGTGACCGAGGCAAGCTCAGTTGGGACATGGCCCCCAGGGGAGGCCATGTTGCTGGGAGAACAGGTGGCACTTGGAGGTTGAAAGCTACTCGGAGGGGGGGGAACACACCTGGAAATTCATGTTGCAGATACAAGAACACAGTGAAAAAGTTGTTCAAAACAAATTATTTTCCAAAAAGACAGATGAGGCTTCAACTTTCAAGACTGAGACAGTTCTTTTAAACCAAAAGTATAAAAAGCAGCACATTCCTCTCCTCTCTTGCTATCGTCCAGAGCTCAATTAGAGCTGAGGGGAAACCCAGACAGTAATACAATGATGACTCCTCACAAAGATGGCCATTCACCGCTGAGAGGCCACTCACAGACAGGCCAGTGCATGCTGTACCAAGCAATAAACGGCAAGATACTCAACAACTTCTCCAGTCTAAAAATTTTACTTAACAGGCAATCATTCTGTTCTTTGACATGCTCAGTTACTTCCACCACAGTCAATAACTGCTAAATCCATAAATGAAAACTGGATCTGACATCCCTGCCGTTTCACATTAAACAACAGAAAGCAAACAGCGTTAAATAAGTCAACATGTCAGCTGGAATAACAGGTGAGAGGGGTGGGATTTAGTGTACTGCACTGCCTCATTACTACTGTAATGTATTAGTGAGCCACCGCAGTCTGCCTAGTTATTTGGCCAGACTGTGCTTGTGTAACAGTTTGCTATTGAGAACCACTGTGCCACATTTCCTTTACAACTTTGATACTGGGATATTTTAATGAGGGCAGTACAAGGATTGTAAGAGAGTGGAGCTGTGAACAGGAGGATGTAGTGTAGTAGAAGAAAAAGGAGTGTCAGGGGAGGTGGGTAAATAATGGCCATGTCAGCAGAGGGCAGCGTGAGGTCTTGGAGCACTTGGAGTAATGTACAGCATACCAGTCATTTGCAAACAACAATCGCAGTACTATATACTAGTTTTGCTTGTGCCTAAAAGACCCAGACAATTAAATGTCTTCGTGCCACATCAATATTCAAAACTTAAATGACATTAAACATCAAATATTTGCTGTTTACAACTAAAACAATCCTAAGCGGGCAATGATTACACCTCTAGCCACCTACTGAGGAGTCTCTCTTGATGAGTTTGTTCCTTCTTAAGAAGCGCTTTGGAAGATAAAACATCAAACTGTGTGACTGATGGAATAAAAAGGGAGATTCACTGCTGCAGCCATGTTCCATATTCTTAAACTGCTTCAGATTCCAGAGAAACATTTAGCAGTTAAATTACATAAATAGTGGGTAAAGCAGGTCTTGAGAAGGACACAGCTGCATGATAACACAGAGGAAGACTGGATTTGTGTAGCATCCACAATGTGGCCAACTCAAGCTAGTGTGAAATGGTTTCTGTGGTGTGGGTACTTATTTGAGAAGCCCCCTATTATTTTACAGTGAATGAAGTCCCATCACCCCCGAGCAACCTTGTGAACAGAGACATGAACGATACACATCAGTGTGTGTGGACAATCACAGAATGCTTTGTTTTGTCTTATCTGCATCACCCTGCTTAGCTTACACTCCACTCAGACGAAGTCTTAATGTGACTCAGGATATATGTTTGTATGTGTGTGCACGCATGCTTGTGCATTTTGCAGACATCCTTAAATCAAAGCAGAAAAGATTCTCTGCTGTAGGTCTATAAGTCAGCACATACCACTGTTTGCAGCAGTTTTACTTTAGGCAGCTAATTACACTGCCTATAGTAGCAGGACTGAGCATGTGTGTTTGGGCAGTATGTTAACATACATACTAGCAGCAGTGGGTGTTTAAGAGTGTTTATAAGTGAGTTTATGACAGTAAATCCACTAGGAAGAATGTTAATACTCATGGATCTCATATCATTCCAGAAAAACTAATTAAAATGTGATTACAGCTATGCCAGAGGCAAAGTGTGTATGTCTCTGTGTGTAAACTGTGTTCTTTGTAACGGCCCACTGTGCACTGAGCTGAAGCCTGATGTTCACAAAGGCTGCAGAGCTCCAGTCAAGTGACTCCATTTAGCTTGCGGTTTCCCTCCAATCAACCCCAGACTACAGACAGAGCAGGCTACTCCTGCCTTGCAAACAGACACTTGCATAAATTCCACCGTTCTCTGACAGGGGCGTGAGACTCGAAACATCCGACTCCACACTTTATCTCAAATCTTCAACCAAGGCCAGGTTCATTGCTTAAAAACTGTAATACAAAGGTCTTAATTATTTTAACATCTGCAGAGGCAAACACAAAGTCTTGGCATATAGTGAAATAAAAGTACTGAGTCAGCTTGATCGGGTCACAACTTGTCTGCAAAGACATTTAATCAATGGACCTACCCTAAGTCTGCCACAAAAAGGAAGTCAAATTACACAGGCCTACCATCGTTAAAACTCTGTTCTTCACAACGCACTTCCTTACCTCTGTAACTGGAATTCCTATTCACACGTTCACAAGCCTCTTAATCTTGTGCCAAATCTACCCTGTTGGCCCAGTTGTTATGTCCCCACTCTTCCCAATATCCACTCAGATGAAGGGCTTGGGGGGGGCGCTCATGCTTTTGTGCTAGCTTGGACTCCTTCAGTGTCCCGGGAAATAAAAAGCACAAGGATCTGGTTGACTGAGTAACTTGGTCGGTCACTCAAATGGCGAGCCTCATTAATGCACACTTATTTCTATGAAGAGCTGCAGTCTTTGCTGTGGTATTACTCAGTACATGAATGAGCACAGAAACAAGGCGGCTCTAGCACAATGCCATTTTGTATTAACCCAATATCTTCAGTGCAGTGTTATGTGAAGTTATAAGTAAAGGCAAGAAAACCGGTGCTGTATGTGCTGATGTTGCTCTGCTGCTGGGCCACAGTGTCCCCTCCCCCTGTAGAGTACTTTTTGAAACTCAAAGTTTCCAAAACTTCAACACATGAATGACACCCCAACTGGTCCTCTTCCCCTCCTCCTTTCCACTGATCCACCTCCCTGGGTTCCCTCCATTTTCCTTGGCAGAAGGACAAAGGCCAAGCAGTCTGCCCCACACAGGGCTGTCAGTCATAGGCTAGCCCTTGTTCCCCCCTCTCTGCAGCCAGGCAAGGGATTCCTCCATTGTCCAAAAGGGCACTGCGGTGAAGAAAGGGCTAAAATTGGAAGGATGAAAACTTGAAAGAGGAAAGAGGCACAGGATAACAAAAGGCAAGACTGACTAAGAAGGATAGAGCTAGCACATGGGGAGTACAGCACAGAGAAGAGGAGGAAGACTGTGGTTAAACTTAGGAAGGAGCCGAGAGAAAGGGAGTGATGGTGGATTATTAATGAAGAATGGAGGGCAGACAATGGATTCCCACAGTGCTCTGGATGCTCTGCTTCACTAATGGGGACAGAGATCAACAAATGAGCTTCCAAAACTACAAACTCGCTGCCCCTGGCAGATGAATGGTGTCATTTATTAATGAAAACCAAGACACACAACAAATCAACAGACTATCATTAATGTGGTTTAGCCTGGTCCGCTGTGCCTCATAACCAGTGTGGAGTGCAATGCCCCCACTGGCCTTATTGGAAAACCCACACACATCAGACCAACAACACATCCACACACCTACCGACAACTATAAACCTACAGTACATTTCCTCTGCCCTCACCCATCACCTCCCACACACTCCCAAGCTCAGGTATGTGTGGTGCATCATGTGTTTTATTTAAAGACAATACAGCAAAATCTATGAACTTCATTCAAACATGCTGGCATGCAAGCTACAAGAAACACAGAAAAGTGCATATGCTTTCGTATGCCCATTCATTTGTGTGCCATTATAAAATAGTATACATATGTGCATAAGTGTTTACGTTTCACTTAAGTGGGACTTTCAACTACAACTACTCCTATCTGACTGCAGCCCTCCAGGCTGATCAGGCCACACAGAGAGAGAGGTGTGATAAAGTCAGCATGAGTGACAGCCTGACTAACTCACATATACTTACACCTGTCCCGATGACTTTGATCTGTGTGGAAAGAAAATACAGCTGAAAGTCAGGTCCAGCCACGTCTGAGGCTGCCGCATCACATTAGCAGCTCTGAACCACAGTAGCCAGAATCTGCTCTGACAATAAGACAACAATCAAGAAGAGATGTTAAAGACAGCCAGAAGCCTCAAATGGGATTCAGATGCGGTGTTCTTCCCCCTGGATGTGTTAGCATCTAGAGCTAATATGTTTGTTTGGTGATATTGGTGACCTTCCATGGTCATAATTTTACCTTTGTATTGAATTAATATGGTTTTAATTTCAGAGTAATTCAAGCTTTGTTTAGCATTAGTGCTCTGTGTCACATTAGCAGTAATCAGAGCATTCTACTCTATTGACAAGACAGGAGGTTGCCCTGTGTACAGTTTGTTGCGACCACGCATTGGCAGTTCACGTCACTGTTAGGAAAAAAAGACATGATGGAAGGGGGTAAAGAGCAGTTAGGAGTGGTTGATGGTGTCAGTTTGTTTTGAGTCTCATTAGACACTCTCGGTTAAAAAGAACCTAGGTAAAGTACATATAATGATTCATTTACTTTTCATCAGAAGGGATTAACAATACAAAAAAAAAAACAGAACAAGCAGAAGAAACTGCAAAAAATACAACAGAGCAAACCACATAAAGGTCAACGCTGTGTTTTACTGGAGGTGTTGCCAGTTCCCTCTCTGCCTGTGTCATTTCTTGAAATGGAATTTTTTTTTTCCAGTCCAAAAACCAAAAGACATTCAGTTTTACTGTTATATACTGCACAATAAAGAAAAGCATCAAACTCTCATATTTGAGAGGCTGGAACTAGTCATGGTTTGCATTTTTGCTTAAATAAATAAGTTTCAAGCAGGATTATTATTGAATATAATTTTTCTGTTCATCAACTAATTGATTAATCAACTAATACATCAGCTCTAAAAATAACATGTTCTTGTTCTGACTGCCCTGTGGACATCTTGCACAATGCTGCGCTGCCTGTTTCCTTTAATGAGGATGAGTCAGTACGAAATTAGCGACGGCTGAAGGGTTTGGATCTGTGGGCTATGCTTGCATAAAGTTTATAGATGTGTGTTTATGACTGTATGCATGTGGGGAAACTTGTGTATTTATGCTTGTTGCCTCACAGCATCCTGGTCTGTATAAACAGGGAGGAAGCCCGGAGAGATGGTCACTGAGGAAAACAAGAACCGCTCAGGAAATGAAGGAACCCTCCACACAGAGCAAACAAACTGAAACAATGAAAATGTGACCCAACAAAGTACAGTACAGCCTGAGTGTTTTCCACTAAGCCACTTTGAGTGCCAAATGCTTTTCCAAAGTCAACACAGTTAATAGACAACCACAGTGACAACAGGAGCTTTTCCCCTTTGCCTTCATGCGGCAGAGCTGGGCTCAGTTGACATAGCACTATTATGTTTCAGCAAACTCGCCTGAATTCAGACAAATGTGCAGCCTGGAATGTCGGTCTTAGATGCCTATTTGACAGTTGCATATACAAATAGAAAGCCTTTGTCATATTTGTGTCTGTTGATTTAGACTCCAAGGGCTCAAGGAGGAAGATTGAGAAGGAGCAGGTGGACATGGCATTGTGTGGTTAAGAGGCTCTTCTACTCACAAATACACACAGCTACACCTCTGTGGCACATGTACTATATTAGGATTTTGAAAACTCTACTTCTTCATGTTATATTTTAATCAGTGGAAAATCAAGAAAAGGGTTCAAGTTCATTTTTATTGTCATCCTTTTACCAAATTTTATAACAAATGTGAAAATGGAGGCAGTTTTTCCATCAGTGTAAATGTTCAAGTGTAATAAACTATACTTACCCCCCAAAACCAGAGGTATAATAATGTGACATTCTTGGTTGACTGCTTGGTGCAATTAAGCATTTTAAAAATAGACAAGTAATCCCTCCACTGTTGCCATACTGGTGGGCAAATCACTGCTTTGGTTACTAAAGCAGGAACAGAGATACAAAGCTTGCAACACAGAAAGAGTGCTAGCACCAAGTCCCCATGCAGATTTGCAATCCAAACCAAAATTCAAAGCAGCAGTCAAGCTCAAAGCCGTAAACTAGATCTTTTCAGAGCTGCCTCTGCATATGTTTCATGTTTCTTGTTTCTTGAAGCCTGTGCTCCACCTGGCTGAAACAATCACAACACTAATACAACATAATCAAGGCTGACAACATCTCCTATACTGCTATGTGTTTGCGGAATCTGCTGGAGGGACTGAGCAAACAGCCATGCTGGGAAGTTCCTCTGGTGATACATCCAAATGTCTTGGTCAGGATGATCAACACAAACACTGCCTGAGAATGTAAATGATGACTGGTCCTTCTGGAGGTGTTTGGAAAAACCAAAAAGTGAACACATAATACTGTAAGGTCTTGAACTCGCTATATAAAGTGCCTTGTGATTTGGTGTGATATAAATAAAACTGAACTGCAAAAAGGGATGGGCCTAACCTTTTTGTTAGAAAAATATCTCTGCTAATATATAACAGACAAGTAAGTGCACACTGGTCCCATTCAGACTTTACTGTTTATCTGAGATAATGCCCTGAGATTCTCCAGCTAAGTTCCCACCTCCTCTCCCTGACTTCATCACATGCTTTTCCCACAAACATGATACACAACCAGAAGCCCATTGTTTACAGTCCACAGAGGACGTTTGGCTCTTTCCTGGATGGACTGGATCCGGTATGTGCTGCCTGCCTGCCAGCTCTCAGTTTGTCCCACAGTGGGGCCATGCTGCAAGGTACCAGTATGACAATCAGGGCATGGCTCAGGCATAGTATATACAAATAATTTGCTGGTTAGTTAATATACTGTCAACACATAACAATCAGAAACATTAGGTGCTGGACATAGAATAAATGGTAGCTGAACAGGTTCAGTGGAAGATACATACATGCAAACATAAAATGGCAATGGCAGTTTTTCATGCTTATAAATGAAAAGCGGTAAAAGGCCAAACCCGGGTTTTCATATCAAGACAGGCAGACAAAGAGGGTCTGGTCAGTCATGCACAATCCCATACTACATACGAGACTACCAGATTATCTTTACCCATGCTGTGTAGTTATTGAAAACAGTGAGTAAGTGCAAAATATGATGAAATCCTCTCCAATAACTACATATATGAGCCAGACATCTTTTAGTACAAGGACAATGCAGAGCACTGCACCATAAAAAAAACTTATTGAAACAGTTTGTGTGTGTTATGAATGCATAAGCGGCCTCAGTACAAGTGACTCATTGTGAATGTGCAGGTTGTGGCCTCCCTCACAGGATCATGTGCCTTGGTGTCTCTTTCATTTATCGTTTTCCAATAACAGTCATGGCATTCTGTCTCAAGCAGTGGGCTGCACAGAGGTTTTCATGTTTCCTTCACATTAATGTTGCCTATGTGTACAATGACCATTACTCACACAATATTTGTCAGTGTGTTCCTTCAAGTCATCAAGTATCTCACCTGACAGACTAAAGAGCATAGTGGTTGATATAAGGACTGATAGTCACATGTAATTATACTAGCTAATGCTGAATTACAATTAAGTTTCAATGCAGAGTGAAAGGGACTTTGGTGCTACATGCTAAAAATACAAATCTAAGCTTAGTAAATCAAATGCCAAGACCTACTGACATTAACAGACTAACAGTGAAACCTAATGTCAGCATCAGGATGGAAATGCCTGTCAGTCTTGCCTGGATCCAGTTAACCTGCTTAATTTACTTCATGTATTTTGTCTTTAATGTGTAGAATGTTTACACCTATTTAGAATTTGACTAGAAAACTGCACTACAACACTAAGGTTAGAAAGTGGTTAACAACAACAGCACTAAGTCTATGTAGTTCAGTGATCTAGCACCCCAGCCTCTGTGAAGCCTTTGTGATGCTATAAAGTTGCTGCTGTAACTTTTTCAAAGCTCAAGGACAAAGTGTGATGAGACAAGCAGGGCTTCTCTCTGTCCTGTTTCTGTATGACACATTTGGCTCAGGGAGAGGTCAAGGTTGCTGTCTTGCACACAGATTTGAAACGACAGTCGCTAGGGCCTCTCTGCACACACAGAGGGTCAGCAGGTCTGCAGTGGCCGGGCAGCCTCTGGTGTCTCTCCCTGACAACACAAGGGTAAACATGCCCCTGCATCAGGCAAACCACTGGCCCTGGGAGATCCATCACCTAGAAGACCAGCATTTGTTCAATGAAGAAGCCGGGGGAACAAGGAAGCAGAAACTCCCTGGTGATGCTCAACTGACGATGAAATGAAAAGTGAACCTTGCTTGATTCAGGCACAGTATCGTACTGTAGATAAGAGGTAGCAAGAATTATGTTAACATCTGCACTCTATCACCCCAAATGGCCAAACCAATACTCTGGTGTTTTATGGCTTTTGTTTGGTATAATTCTGTTCGTATGTTGTGGTTTGCTTGATACACACTGAACCAGAGGAGCACTTAGCACATACACACATGTTCAATACAAGGCTGCTTTGAAGAAACTCTCTTTTTAATGCATTCACTTTAAATTTATATATAGTTTTTCAAATAGAAGCTAAATTCAAATTCAGTATGAGCTGAATCAAATCAACATTGCTCTGAATTGCACTCTGTCATATAGTTACATACTTTTCTGTATCATTTTGATAGAATCGTGAACCAACTAATTGAAATACAGATCGAATCATGGGAGAGGGAGAGATACACACCCTTATTTACAAGGACAACCCCATCAATATGTCATGGAGACAGCATAATGACAGGGTTGTCTGCATACCCCTCCCACAAGACTCCAGAAGGGATCAACGCTAGAAACAACCAAAACACTAGCCCAAAGCCCACAGGCAAGCACGTGCTCATCCCCAGAGGCAGTCTACTGTAGAACATACTTCTACACAACCATACATAGTATGTGTACACCATCTGCTCTTGTCCTTGATTTTAACCCCGTTTTGACCAATGATAATTTCCCCAGGGAATTGTAACCTTTTGTATAACTTAGGTTTTCTACCTGTGTTTCCATCAGAACAAGCAGGGTTAAAATTTTGTTCCAGGGTGTAGTTTTACCCTTCAAAAAAGTCCCTTGTCCCAAGAACTATCGGAGCAACGCCTGCAGTGCTAAGGAAATTTAAAGCTCATAAACACACAATGTTTGGCAGCAGAGCTTTAAGAATGTTGCATGTAAATGCGGCGCTGTATTTGACCAAACGTCGCTCAATTTGTTTAACCTTCCCGAGGCTTCAAACCTGCTGTGGAAATCCAAATCACAATGCACTCACTTTTACCCCAAGAAACGTTCTTGCTACCTGCCCCAGCAAAATCCTGTATTCTGCAACACCTTGCTTTCAGTCATGCAAAATAGTTAGAAGTGATCTGATGAGTGATAATAACAAATATAAAGGGTTCTGCTGACAGCCATGAGTTACTTGTTGTGAGAACTGGCAGCTGAAGTGTCAGCCTGCAGAGGTAAGGTGCTGGGTAAAAAAAAACTAAAAACAAAAACAGCAGCTCAGAAGTGACAGCCAAATCATTTAAAACACATGCCATGTATTTTACCACTTACTAAAGCAGATAATTAAAAAGAATGAAATTTTGCACAAGGATCCCAACACTGAATTTCATATGTAATTTGTATTATTAAAGGTCACATAACTACACTAACAATAGTTTCAACCTTTGTCAAGTGCAAAGTGGAAAAACTATTTTAAACTTGAGGGTGAAAATTTGCATAAACCATGTTTGACAGGCATAGTCTATGCTGTTATAGCAAGCACCTGTACTGCCACTCTAGAGATCTGAATTGCCTTTTAGGAATAACAGACAAAGTACAAAAACACTCCAGCAGTTAAATCGATACAAATGAACTGTGACCAGGCTACACAGTGAGCCGGACATTTTACAAATGGAAAGAAAAGAACAAACTGTACATCAGTTGAGCCAAACTGTTGGTTTGTCTCTAATCTGAATGCACTGCCAGCATACATCTAAAAATCAATATGGTACCCCGAGCCCTGAGAAAATGATTGTAAAGACAGAATGAGAAGTGCTACTGAGATTTCTTTTACATTTTTTCAGCTGAGTTCTTTCAGTGTAGCCATTCGTGTTTAAAGTCTCAGAAGAACATAGACTAGCTTAAATAAAACTGTCTGAATGAGAGGAAGCTCATCCTGAATAAGGGGAGACTGAAATGAAGCTACAATCCACTGAACAAAGATGCGTATCAAGCATGCTTCGCCCTTAAGTTTAAGTATAGTGTCTGTGTGTGGGCTTCACCCACAGGAATGTAAAATCAACAAGTTCAAGTGTATTGGAGAGTGACAGAGGAATGAGTGGAGCTTCCAAAGGGCAAGGCAAACTCCTGAAGATTCCAGGCATGCCTGCATTTCCTCAGATGTCACGTGCTGCACTGCAAACAGCTCCAGAGTGAAATGCACAGAGAACACCAAGTCGCTTACTTTTTCCTAAATGTTTAGACATTTGGAAAACCATTATTATGGCAAAGTTGCTTAAAATGCCAGTTATATTAAGTGTACACAACTGATGAAAATCAGTCTTTCTTAAATTAAAGACTAGAAAGCAAAAAGAAGTACATGCCCAAGCTTCTGTACTGCTCCAGGAGCTTAAATATTGTTTTGTGAAGGTTGGCTGAATACTCACATAACCGTAGCGGAAAACATATTATTAGAAAGCTGCCCACTGGGAGAAGAAATCGTACACAATGAACACAAAGAGTTGCACTGTGAATTGCCGCAGTTCCTCGGGTTAAAATAACTGCCCTTTTACAGTAAACAATGCCCTAACTATCAACACTTGCTGAATCAGTCATCAGGGTCTGATGTTCTGCTATAACTGGCTTCAAATTTACAAGACACAGAAAAGGAAAGGGTTAAGTGCTGAGGCCAAAACATTCACAAAGCAGAAGATCTGACATTCTTGTTGTTATTCTGGATATAAAAAGATTTGCTCGGGGGTCTGCTACCAACAGGCCCACACTGATGTGCACACTTGCATGCACGCATTGTGCTCACAAATATGTTGCCATCTTCTTTTCTATAGACCTGTTACTGCTTCATTTGTTTTTCCTCCCTGGCATGGACACGACACATACATGCGTGCGTGTGTACTCCTTTGTTGTCCGCAAAGAACCCTGCTGGGCTTTCAACTGACCTCTCATCTATTCTCTCTGTTATACCCATAAACACTTCTCCATCAGCAACTCGCTATTAGGAGCCTGAAACTGGTCCTGTGGCAAAACCCACACATTAAGCCTGTATTATATTAGGTTTGCTCAATAGCCCATTACCCAGCCATGACATTGTTAAATTCCTCACATCAGAGAAAATGCTCCCACATCAGAAATATAAATTTGTTACCAACCGCCTTGTATTTTTTGGAAGTGGCAACAACACACTGGCCTGGACACTGCCTTGAGCAGCAATGTACATGGAGCTGTGTTGCTTGGTTGGAATCATTCCAGGTTTCATATCTGTCACATTCACACTGCAAACATAATGTCACGCCTCAAATTAAATCTGTAAATAATCACACCTTTCTTCCCATTACTTTAGCGTTTTATACAGATAAATATAAATGAAAGCACAGAGGTGCAAAGATTAGCCAATAAAAAAATTGATTGGCAACTAAAAATGACAAATGTCATGGCTCCAGGTTTTCAGATTTAACAATACACAGTATTTCTTGGTCTCACATTACAAAACATTTCATATTTATTTAATGACAACCTTTGCTCTGTGATATTGTAGTGGGCATATTTCAGCTGGTACCCCTAAAATTAATGACACTAATAACAATAATCTGCAAAATTCACAGCACAAGTTAAACAAGCCCAAACTGAAATGACATGGAGTAGCAGGAGGAAAATGCATTAAAGCAAGACAATAAAACACCACCATTATTTTAAAAAAAACTTATTTAAACTCAATAAACATGCCCATGCTTTCCCAGGTTTTGAAATTTTTTCCAAGTGGATAAAAGGTTACAGAACAGAGCAGGAGCACAAAATGTATTCTGATGAGAAAAATATAATAAAAGCTAAACAGAGTCTTTATAACGAGGGTATGCCAGTCAATTTATTTGGGGACTGTTAGTCAGCAACTGATTGTAAAGCGCGCACACCTTAAACAAAATCCACCACAATTACAGAAAAAAGACGAAGTGTTTCCATTTGTAGCTTTTTCAAGAAACACTGAATTCAGTTATCTGCGCTTTTGGTTAAGCAGTGTTAAAACCAGTTATGAAGTTTAAAAAGAGCAGCAAGACAGAAGCTCTCTGTGCAGTGGCAAACATTTCTGCTATTCAGAAATGCACTACAACGCAGTTTTAAGATGGTCATCAATCAAAACGGGCTGGGTTGGGGAAAAAAAATATTCCCCCAAATGGAACCAAATATTAGCACTCTGGAGTCTTGTAGATGACAGGCGGTGAGAGAGCTAGTCAAGTGAAGAGCATTCAAGTGGTACAGACACTGGCATCATGGCAGTAAACACTGCTGCAGCCACAAGCGTGTCACTGTACTCCTTTATCATGATCCTTCAGCTCTGGCATGTAACATTCCTTCATCATTTGGTGCCGTATCTTAGGATTACAGAGAAACACTTTACAGCACTTACTGTCAAAACGATCAGTTAGAGATACCTCTGAGTGTGGGTACAGGAGAGAGAGAGGGAGGGGCAGGGAACAAAACAGAAAAAGAAACAGGGTTCTACTAGGAGGGAGGGGGCACTGGAATAAACAGCAACAAAACTTAAGGCTGATTTTTCTAAAACCTCATTTTCATGCCTGGAGTTCCCTAAAGATTCTACAGAACAAAGTCCAGAGTGGAGATGGTCTCATAAAAACAGGGCATTCCACAGCTCACTTGATTATTCCCACTTCCTGCTCACAGAGACGCTCCCAACAAATGGAATCAACAAGAAAAACATGGCTGTCAACAAATCATACTGGCCCCAACCTAGATGCTGACTGAGTGCCTGAGCTGCCCCACAGAAAAAAAACAAACCAGGGCTTTGTGTGTGCAGCAGGGACAGTCCAGAGAGGAAGTCATCCTGAACACACCACCTGCTTCAAAACAGAAGTTAAAAGCAGAGCTGCTCTGCAGTGGTAGCGGTTGTATAGCTGATGTGGTTACTAACTGGTTAAAGTCCAATTTCCATTACTGCTGCAGAATCAAAGGCCATGTGGAGGACAGCGTTTCTTTCTCTAAATCTTGTAGGTATCATCCACTGTAAATATAAAATTGGATGGAAATAAGAGAGCAACATGTGGTGACCCATCCAAAGCCCTGGTACAGAAAGAAGTGAGGACTGAATGAGGACTATCGGGTTTTATAGTGATAGATAGGGGCCTTCAATGACGCTCTGTGGTCAGCAGATAAAGGACAGCATTTGTCTGTGGTTTGTTTTAATGCCATCCTGGGTGACCTATTCACCCCACAGGGACATCACCACTGACAGATTGGCCTCAAAGAGGCATGTCTGTGACTGAGGGTGCAACTCCTGAGCTCTTCTAAGTTCAAACAGGTCAGAAACAGCATCCTATCCCAAAGAAATGTCAATGCTGAATTTAGCCACTCCAAACTTCACAGGTTCATTGGGCAACAGCAGCCTCTTTTCAAGTCTGTGGCCTAAACATAACTGGTTAAAAATGTGCAAATGCCTCTAACTGAGGGTTTACTCAAGCGAAATAAACATGTGACTAAAGATTACCTCAAACTGTATTAACAGGGTGGAAAAAAACCAAACACCTGCAAGGCAATTCCACCTGGCTGATAAGTGAGCCTGTGTTTACAAAGCCTTACTGACAGACAGCAAGCAATACTGTTGCTTCATGACTTATGCTGAACTTTGTAGTTGTATTTGCAAAAAAGAGTAGAGGTTTTGTGATACGGTTTTCATATTTAAAATTTTATTTGTACACCAACAGTCTCTTATAACCCAAAAGCAAAAACTTATTTTGAAAAGTGCAACAAAATGAAGTAAAGCTAAAACATTTAGTTAATAATCAGTCAATAATTCAATCAATTTGACACATTCTAACCTTAATAATTCATCGATTACTACATTTTGAGTGTTTTTTTTTTTAGCATCCTTAACATAATGCAATTTATGATGGTTTTTATTAGCTAAGTTGAAAAACTCAAAAATTGCTGCTTAATACCCACAGGAGAAATTAGCACATGTAAATCTGACATGCGAAAGTTTGTGTCTTGCTTCATGGGTGTTTGTAATAAGGATTTAAGTTTGCCACTTTTTGCTCCTGGATACAGGCAGCCTGTTGCCTATAGGTCTGCTGCTGAGAGGATGAAATAAACATAGTCAAGGTGAACCAAAAGAAATGATCACCTTGCACATCTTGTCTGTGTGCACTTACTGCCTATGGCCAAAAGACCTCCTGTATCACAGTGTTCCAGCAGGGCATACAATACGGCCATAGACTCTCCCCTATCGCAAACAGCTACCACTACAAACACAGTCATTAATTATTCACTGGAGCTTTGCCTGTTTGTTTACCTTTGAGGCTGGCAACTGAGGCCACAGAGCATGGGTGAGTGGTAGAGAACAGCAAATCTCACAGCCACTGCAGGGACATAGGGAATCATTGAACACAATGTCATGTGACAGCCCAGGCCCGAACAGGAAATGCTACTGTGCTGAAAGTCACTGGGACCACAAAGTATAATACATTACAATACATTACAATAATGGGACTGTGAGCTTCTGCATTTCTCTACCTCATTACAAACAATGATGATTTCCATTATTGCATAATCTGCCAACTTTTGTTTGTGATCAATTTAATAATGTATTCCTGAAAAAGTCGTAAAATACTGAAAAACTCCCATCACAAGCTCTCACCTGACATCCCATGTTGCTTCTTTTGTCCAATACTTGCTCCAAAATCCCAAACTATTCAGTTTATAATAATCACATCTTTTCTCTTAAATAGCTGGAATCGGCAGATGTTTGTTGCTTGAACAACTTGAAACAATTATTCAGTTACTAAAACAGCTGTACTAATTTATTGTAGTGTCAAATAGGGAGCATGTCACCACTGGTGTGTGGGTTCACATCAAATACTAGGGAGCAACTGTTTATGCATATGATGTACCAGTGCTGTGTTCTGCACTGCAGGACTGACATTACACGGTTAACATTGCTGCCACTTCCCAGGAAGAACGCATGATTGTGTGCTTGTTGAGCACACCGCACTAGTCTCCTTGGGACTGGCTGCTCGTTCTGTGACCACTTCTCTGACACCTGACACTGCATGTCAGTCCAGGTTCTGGCAAAGTCGCAGAGGACCGAGGATCAGCTCAGATCAGCTCCCAGACCACTTCCTCCAGTGGTGATGCCAGCACCCCACCTCCAGTTAATCCACCTCCGGAATAACATACACCCCCACCGCCACTATAAACTCACTCTCACACACCTCCCATTACCCCTCTATCCCACCAGATTTGGGGGAGGGGGCAGGCAGGATGTGAGACCAGCTGGTCATCAGCTCAGACAAAGAAACCTGCTGCATGTGCTCATGCATCTAAAAGAAATTCAGATGTCTCACAGTGTTGTTTCTACATGGCCTCGTCAGCTCGAGATCTCGTTCACTTTTTAAGCACTGTGATATGGCTCAATCCTTGTTACAAAAGTTTTTAAAAACCTCTACTTCTGTTTTTCTCACAAACGTAGTCAGCTACAGTCAGGGTGGGGGGAGGGTCCATTAAAACTTCAAACTGAGGACATCTTTAAGTCTAACCTCATATATGAAAACATAATATTCACATCACAAATGGCATATTTTACCGAAGCAGGAAAGAGGAGAGCAGAAGAATCAGAAAGATGTAGTTTTACTGCAGACAGGCCAATGTCAGGTGTAATTCACCTTTGACCTAGGTAAAACATCACTCATTCTCAAGTCGTTTTTTTAAACGTTCCTTAACCTCTAGAGTCCTGAGCTTTGGAAACCCAAGCTGTGCGGTCCTCATATGAGGACGCAGGGACTCTAGAGGTTAAGATACATACTGCTGAAAGAAAGGCACATAAAATGAAACTGTTGGCCAATCAAGCTTGGCTAAACAATAGTAGACCAGTTCACGACCAGCAAGAGCAGAGTTAAGGTTCTTAATTTGGGTTTTACTTTACCCCAGGCTGAACATGCACAAGGGACTGTAGAGAAAAGTGCTCATATTTTTTATCAGTGCATTTATCAATGCTTGAAAATAAAGTCACATGACAACAAAGCAGATCCCAGAGGAAACACAGATGGAGATGCAGAGGGATCAAAACTCTGGTGCTGAGGGTTTTTTTCCCCCACACACAGGTAAAGAATTAATCCGTCACCACACACATAAAGGCAGTGGTGACAGCTGAGGGTGAAGAAGCTGTCCTCTTCCTAGGTATCATGAACCTACTCTTCCTCTTTATTCAGAATACAAAGAACAAACATCATGTTCCCATTTGGCTTCCACTGTTCAATCAAGGATATAACCAAAAGCTGGCAAACCCATGAAATCAGCCATGTATTCACTGATAGCACTGATACATGTCTTTGCAGACCAGTTACTGGATGCAACAGTTCTCATACTTCTGGTTGTGACAAGGTTTGAGGCAGAATTTCAGTACAGTAACATATCAACAGTACCTAACAGGGCCTATTAGGTAATAATACTGGGAGCAACATGCATAAAACCTGTTTTGCAAAGTCTGATGGAGGCACACCCATCAAGGATCTGTTCCCTATTTCAACAATGGAAGACAAAAACAAGCAGATGTACTCAGCCTGATACATGTATTACAGCTGTTAAGCTGTCTTCTGCACCTGCATGACCACCCCCCCCTAAAAAGAGTCCTCTATGTGCTTTTCAGCAGGTGTAGCTGACCTACAACAAACCTTAAAGATGATCATGAGTCATGATAGTGCAGGTTTTATGCAAGCGGGGTCAGGGGCAGTGCAGTACACACAGAAAACAAAGAGCCATGATGCTGGATAGGAGGCTGCAATCAGACTGGTGAATTTGTAACTGATCACAGGACTCAGGAATGGCTAAAAAGATCATGTCCTTGTCCCTAACATGATCTTTGAAGCAAGGCAACTTTTCAAATTAGCAATAAAAACTGAGATCATTTTGTAGCAAACTTAACAGCTGAAAACACAGTAGAGTACACGCAGCCTACTTAAAATCATTTCATATAGATACTTGCTAGTGTTGCATCTAATCACATCACTGCCTGATATAAACAGATCACCGCAGACAAAAACACTCAATTTTTTATACAAACCTAAAATCCTGATGTGATAAATAAAGACATCTTCACCACACATATCTAAGATTGGTGGGCAGTGCAGTGGGGGTGAGTCACAAAAAAACCTAATAAACTGTCAGGATGCCTAAAGCGCCATCTGTTCACTATGTTCAAGCCCTAACAATACTACAAATACTATCTAGACCATCCACTGCAGCAGCACTGTACTAAACCTAGCTACAAGTCATGATTGTTTGAAAGGATTACCAGTTTCCTGTGTCTAAAATAATTTAACAGCTATATTGGTTATATCACTGTGTAGTTCAGTGGTTTCAAAATGTTACTGCACATAAAAATTCACTTCGCTGCTTGTGACCATGTCCCGGAACAAGCCGCAGTCTCCTTTAAAAGAAGTCACAGTCTGTGAAGGTGTAACATCTGAAAAGATTATTCTCTTCTCTGTTTCTGGCTTATGTTGGATGTGGTGGTGCAGCCTGTAAGCACGCCAACATTGTCCAGACTATCTGCCATGCAAGACAGGCTTATTAAGAGACATGGGGTGAACTGATGAGCAAAAATGACCTGGAATGTTAGGCGGACATCTAAAAATAGCCAAAGACTGACAAGCAAGCCCACAGATTCATCTCTGACTTGAATACACAGTGACAGGGAAGAAGCACAAAAGCGCACAAAGGCATTCAGACCCTTACTCACTTGTGAGCTCATTATGGTAATGCTGTTCATCATACAGTCACTGCTCTTGTTCCCAACCCTGTATGGGCCTGACCTCTCACCATGCTCCCTCACTGAAGCTCCACTCACTCTGAGGACCGGAGAGGGACATTCAGTGTCCGCACACTATGAATTCACGTGACCGTGAGGCAGTTTGTCACCACACATTTATGTCTAGTTGAGACCAGAACCAGACAGAGAGTCGATTATCTGTCAACACCAAAGTACACGAGTGTATCGTCGTTCAGTATTACCAGGTCAATGTACCAGTTGCCCTGTGGATGTTTGACAGGTATGATCTGAGAGGAGGCCACCTCTGTCTGTAGGTAAGCTTCATCAGGCAAAGGTTTTTGTGCCAGGAGACAGCTCTACTCTGGTAACAACACTGAGGTATGTGTCCCCAGTTAAATGAAAGCCCATTTTGTGACAAATACCACAGAAAGGGATGATCTTAAAGAAGCATTCTTATGTGTAAAAAGATTTTTTTTTTTAAGTTTTACAAAGCAACTTGTGTCAGGACTTTGTTATCTTATAATTTCTTACAGTACTGTAATAAATGTGCATCCAGTGCCAAGAGACAAAAACTATTACATATGATTCACAGAAGGTAACAGGCGGGCCTGTATCAACACTTCAGCCTGTGGTTGACAACCTTCATTAATGACTGCACCAGTACGCTGAAGCCATGGGACATGAGAGACTGACTATTTCTACTAATGACCAGTGTATTCACAAGATATCCCTGCTAGATCACAGTCACAGCCAGTGCCTTGTCCTAATAATGAACAATGCCTTAAACTGAATACAACAAGGACTAAGCTGAGCAAGCGTTTTGTTCCACAGATCTAGAGGGAAAATTTACCTACAACAGTTCTGCTAACCTTATTAAATTCTTTAACTGTGCAAAAAAATTAAATGTCATATTTATTGCAGTGGGAGTGTGGTTGGGGACTGCACTGCAGCTCATTTCACGCATGCCTTCCCACACTTCATTCAAAGGAACAACGGCTTTGATCTGGGTCCCCATAAACATGCAGTATATACTCCCATACACACAAAATGTCCTGTCAGCTTGGTCAGCTTTACTCCACTGTTCATTTTCTTCAAGTTATTAAGACTGTAATGTTCTCAGAAATTCTGCAAAGGTGAACAGCATTAACTAGTTGAACTGTTTTTGAAACCTCATGCTTGGAGATAGCATGGTTAGACAAAGCTGAAATGCTATTATCTACGTATATATTAGTTTATTCTAGGAGTTACTAGTACTGTTACAGCACAATTTCCAAGGCAGCATGAAAGGAGGAACCTGTACTGAGGAGGAAGTACCTGAGCAGGTGAGGTCATTCAAGCTGTTTTACTGCTTATGTCACCTAGCACTGACCTTTACTTTTCACATATATCAATAAAACACCAGCTGTGTTTAAATGTGTAGTAGTGCACGTTGGATTTGGCCTAGTTTAATCCAGACAATCACCCAACTTCAGTAAGGAAATAAAGCTAAATGATCAAACAAAGGAGATATTCTTTCAATGTGAATGCCACCTACCTTTGGTAGCTCTTTGAGTTGGTTGGCATCGAGAAGAAGCTCTTCCAGGCTACGACTATAGCGAAATATCTCGTCAGGGACTGTCTGCAAGTTGCAGTGTCGCTTGTCCACCGACTCAACGTGGCGATTGCAGCGCCACAAGGGGATACACTTCAGCATGTCCGGCCGCTGTGGGGATTCGCTTGCCGGTGCTACATCGGAGGTTGAAGCAAGGGGAAGGTCGCTGGGGTAGCGGATCTTTTTGGGGAGTGGGCGCACTCAATGCCAAAACACTGACCACGATCCCACGTCGATCCGATTAGGAGAGGGAAATCCACTCAGAGACAAAATAATCCCTTCGCTCTGCCAGCGATATTCCCAGTTTCAGTTCAGATGCGTTCAAGGACCATCAGGTTCGTCCTAGCGTCATCCACCCCGGAATTACAATTAACATAAACAAAACTCAGAACTCCCACTTCACTGAAGTATCTCCTCGGTTCTTCACACAGACAGTCACGTTAGCTTGTTTTGCTAGCGCCACCATCCCTGAATCAGACCGAAGCTCTGTCTTGGCTAGCCGAAAAACATGCAGCCAGCGACCGAGCGATGTAGAAACGTTGCTTGAAGTATCCCAGTCATGGGTGGCGGCTGCTAATACAACCAGTTGACTACCGTTGCAGTAAGCAGCTTTCACAACGCAGTTTACATAGCTCCCGAAGCGAGTCAGTAGAGAACAACCCGAGAATGGTAGCACAGGGATGCACTTGTCCTCACCGGTTGTGTTGTTAGCAGGCTAGTTAATGTTAGCTAACATCGGCTAGTAGCTAACTGAACACCTTTGTGCCTAGCTGCCGTTAGCTAACAATAGTGTCACAGAAACTATAAAAACACCCTTTGAACCGACCAGTTGTCTGTAGTAGCAACATCCCAAAAAACATCAAGGAAACTACCCCTGGACTGCTCCTTTACAGTGACTTGGGTAAAATGCCAGCAGCGACAGCAGGAGCTCAATCAACAGCCGCGCTTCTGCCCTTGTTGAACGGAGGTAGGCCGGTTTAACTGTGGGGGGCTGGGCTAGGTTTGTGCTGGATCGTCGTTGCGTCGCTCTAGGGGAGCCGTAACAGTAACGTTATAGCGCCACTTAGCGGCGCATGCCAACTACTGTCAACTGAAGCACAACACTCCAGATTCTTACAAATCTAAACAGTAAATTTGTTTCATTTATTACGTCTCCTGCCTAGTTATCAGTTACAGGTTTTCATAATGGATGCCTAGCTAAAATTCCCCTCCGGATCACCAAAGTATCTAACCATCTATATCTATGGTTATGGGTTAAGTCATAAATACATGGTTAGTCTGTCATACAATCCTTGGTCCACAATATGAATGGTGTTTCTAATTTTTCCGATAATATGAATTTAGCAATTTTATATTCACCAGAACAAGTGTTGTTCACTTGGTGAAGGTAGAAAAATAAGCTCCCAAGAAGTGTAGATTTCTTTCAATTATAAAGATCACATCGATTTCTCAATAACCAGCATTTTTTCATATAAAAAGATTATACCAAAATTATTTCTAAGTATCTAGTTTCTTTGTATCTGAAAATGATTTCATGTCTGTGGTTCACCCTAAAATCTTTTAGTCACAATCCAGATGCCAATAAACCTGATTATAATTTATCATGGGTATGATTATTCACACAGCACTGTTCTACTCTGGATAACCACGTACAATCAACTGGGGCCTTTCCAAATACATCTTCATTCATAATCACTATTAAAAAAAAAAAAAAAAAAACGCACCACACTTTTTGTGGACAAACAATAACCTTTAATAGAAAGGAAAAAAGTGTTTAACTGTCCCAACAACTTAATGAAAAAGGAGCTAAAGCAGGAAAACCTAAACATTTCACAAGATCAGATTATAAAAATGTGACACTTGCACCAAAATTCAGTTTTCACAGATCACAAAGCAAAATCTTACATGTAAATGTTTATAATGAATCCCCCATTGAGGCATTTAATATTAACAGCAATTTAAAAAAGAAAAGTTAAACATAATTACAAGTTTCAGAGGCCTGTATCTCTAACTGCAGTGACTGGAGCTGAAATGAGTTTGGGCAACAGGTATGGTGATGGGCGCTGGTAAACCATTTCAGATACTTTACGCAGACAGGTCACTGCTGTTGAAACGGTCTTGGTCATACACCTCTGCAACAACTTTACGACCTCCGAACCAGCGGTCATTAAGGGCTTGGATTGCCTTGTTCATCTCTGAGGCCATGGAAAACTCCACAAAGATTTTGACAATGATATCTGCATCCTCCTCTTCTCCTTGCTTTTCTTGGTAAATGATGACTCTGTTGACGGAGCCAAACTTGCCACACTCTTCCGTCACCTCACCTTCCAGATCATCATCAATGTCCTCTGGCCCAACCATATTTCGAAGCACCATCACTGTGGACTGAGGAGACATAGCCAAAATTGGTTAAACAATTTTATTTAGATAACCTAAAAAAAAACAAACAAACAAGAACAAATAAAAATTTCACTTTTACCTCGTTTCCCAAGTCTTACCTCTGATTTTCTAAGCAGTTTCTGCATCACCATATGTCTGGCACTGCTGCCTGAGATGCTCATGTGCTCTTGGTCACTCAACATCTCCTGCCCTGTACCATCCTGCAGCATCTCCTCTTTGTCTTCTTTCTTCTCTTGCTGGTTGGACCCACCAGCTTGATTAGACAGGACTGGTGGTGATGCAAGCACAGGGTTCACAAGACCAACCTGGGGAAGCACTGGTATGGGAGGACGCACCGGAGTCACACCTTTTGATTGAAGCCAGATTCAAAGACATGGTTGAATTAAATTCTAATCCTGCTGTTCATCAAATAGCTAAGACAGGATCAGCTTCCATGTGCAGACCTGCCAACCTTGAACAAAGTCTTGGTGTACCACCTGCCCAGGGGGTGCACAGTTGAGTCTTGCTACATCAGACACAGTAAAAAGTTACGGTTGTTTAAAGCTTTTGCAGCAACATTTTTAACAAGTATGTGGGTCCAGTGTTTCGTAATGAAATGTGTCAACCGCTGCAGCAGTGTTTCACAGAGGTTTTTTTATATTACCGTTTTTGAACACAACAGAGGTCTATGGCACAGATGAATAACCTAATCCAAGTTGGAGACTGACTGACAACCTCGAGTAGAGGCAGTTCATTTGTGTGGAGACTGTTGAAAATACTACCAACTTTAAGTTCCCCTAAATAGTTCCCTCCAAACTTTGCTTCTTTATATTTCCAAAAGTGCTAACAGATGGCAAGACATTTCACCTCTCATCCAATAAACATCTTTAGTTCTGACTGGTGGGGAGTCTCAGGTATTTGACCATTTTCAAGAACCTGAAGTGAGTCCAGCTGCCATTTTAAAAGCATTTTTGGATTCCCACAGACATTCCTTGGTGTTGTCTTTGCACACACAAACATAAACAGTGCTCTACAGAAAGCAAGGATGAGCTGGTCTACAGAAATTCAACAAATTAGATCAATCCCAATACAAATCCTCAGGGTCACCTCAGGACATCTTCAATTACAACCACTGTGAGGATTACGGCAGGCTCAAAATCTAACTAAACTGTGGCTAAAGCTGTACATTTTAAACACTATAAGCACAGTTAAGTTTTATCCATCTCATGCTTTTATGAAAATGAGTACTCGCTGGTACATACCTGTGATGACCCCTGGTGCCTGGGCAGCCATGACAGCCTGAGGTATCCCCATTTGCTGACCAAGAAGTTGGGGTGCAGCTAATGCTCCCAACACTGATGCACCGGCTACAGCCTCCTTAAGAGAGGGGGGCCGAAGACATTAGGCAAGGGAAACACACAGAACACAGCACAAGGCAGCACAGTCAACAATCACACAGCATAGCAGGGTGAGCTCAACCTTTCCTCTCTTCAGGGAGAATTAAGGTCACTTAAACAGTTTCAGTTTAATTTTACTAACAATCATTGACTATTCTTAACAAGTCATAAACAAACACCAGTGATGATAAAAAGTTCTCTCCATTATAAAACAATCTGATTAATGATTGAGTGCGTTTACATGGGGATGAGTACAGGATGCAGGTTTCTCAACACGTAGGCTGCAGTAGAACAAGTCAGATCACAGTGCAAAAATTCTGAAGAAACAGTACTATATGGCCAAACATTAAGGGGGTTTTATCCAGCAACTTGCAAATCCTTCAAAATAATGGATGATATGCACTGGTGACTTTCCGCTGTACAGGAGTGAGCTGTCGTTGTCATCTGCTTCCTTGTGCAATGGATACTGAGCCTTGAAGACTACATCAACTCCTGGTAGTGTTACAATGTGTAAGGGCTATTAACGTTAGCCTGTAGGCCTATATATCATCAGCCTATTCCAGCATAAAAAAAACTAATAAATACAGTTTTATCAACATGTTTTCCTTATTAAAATAGGCCCTGTTGGCTGTTCATACAGATGGATATAGATGACATCAGTAAGCAGGATACTAGTTTTTATCAGGTACACAGGGATACACATAACCATATTTCTCTATGTTCCATATAAACACCATATGCCAAATATGATCCAACCCAGGATACTCATGCCCATGTAAACACACTCAGGGTGACTGTGCACACTGAAAATTCACTTTAACTCTATCTGTGCTTATTAAAAAGAAGAGTCTTAGTTTAGACACCCAAACAGTGAATGGGAGGGCTTCAGCAAAACTGGCCTTTTCATAGTCACTTAAAAACTCTATGCCCATGTTATCTGTGCTTTTGGTGTCAATTCTAGCTAGATCTGGGTTATATTTACCTGGAAGGCCATTAAATCCCTTTGGAAGGGATTCATACTTGCCTCCAGGTCAAACAGGTTCATTGAAGACACAGCGTCAAGAGCTGACTGAGGCTTTTCATACTCTGTGAGGGAATAAAAATAGTAGTTAGTAGTAAAAGCAAGGGAAAACACAGGAGCGTGAGCGAATGAGTGACCCCCAGCTCACCAATGAAGCCAAAGCCTCTGTGTCGCCCTGTGGTGGGGTCTCTGGCTAACGTGCAAGACTTGATCCTTCCGAAGGCCTCAAACACACTCTTGATATCATCATCTGATAGGTCAGGGTGGACGGATGCCACGTAGATCCGATTAAAGGCGCGCGCCTCCTCTGCCAGTTGGTCAATGATGGGTTGCGCCTGACCGATGTTACTTGGCCGCCCAACCTACAGCACAGATCATACTGAGCAAGGGGTTCATAGTACCAACCAGGAACGCACGTCGGAAAACTCTACATGCCTGCAATGAAAACTTTTGGCAGCTACCAGGTTTAGTCAAAGCTACTATACTCAATGAGTACAGTCATGTCCAATAAACTCTGGTTATGCTCAAGTGCATGTCCTTTACCCCACTTTTTAAAAATCTGATCAAATGTTATCTTAAGCACTCAACATTTCTAGCCTATGTCATTCTATCCTAGCCACCATTTACAAAATGCTCCAACACTTAAAATCCATCATTTTCAAACAGGGAAGGGTATTAGGCTTAAAATAATTATGACACTCAAAGTAAAGCTTTGCCATAAAAAAGCTAAACTGTAAACTATGGACAATACTTATCATACTATGCAGATTATTAACACTTTTCAAAGAACCTCTAACCAACACAAATATGAAACCAACTAGTCATGTAAATTAGATAAACTGCCAGCTCTCCTGTAGTACCAAATATCTATTTACAAATAAATGCAAATACTATCAGTGTCAAAGAGGAAAATACTGCTTATTTCAAGACACCAGATTCACGCATAATGTGACTGGCTGAGCTGGTGGCAATACCGAAAGGAATAAATCTCTCACGCTACGGCTACACACCCTGACTTCTTTGGCAAAATAACTGAACTTCCTAAATGAGACGAGCATTTAAGTGGAAGTGAGATCTGTACTACAGATGGGGCGGCCAAGCAACACCAACCAGGCGCAGCCCATCATCAGTCCTCCATGGACAGAGAATGATGCCACGCGCCACTGGGCATCTTACAGGAACTTGTCACTAAAACAGCCTCGATGACATCATGGAAGCATAACACGCAACACAGATAGACAGTACACTAAACATACACACACCACACGCACCTGGAAATTAACAGACAAAGACAAGAAAAAAAAGAGAAATTAGTCATAGAAGTTATTTCACAAACTATAAAAACCCTCAGACAAATTTGTGATATTGGGCTACATAAAAAGAAGTTGACTTGACATTTTAAGTATCACAAAAAGGTTGACAAACAAACTGACTCAAAATTCCAAAGGCTGCAAAAATTAATCAAACTGCACCCCAAAAAGACAGCGGTACAGAAGAAGCAGACAAGTTGTTCCAAAGACCTAAGTCCTATCTCCAGAAAACATACCTTAATGTTTCGGCCCCCCAACATGACTGAGTTCATCTGTTCCAGAGCCAGCTGAGCAGCCTCTGGCACATCATACTCCACAAAGGCAAACCCCTAAACAGTGAAAACAGAATGGACAAAAGTGAAGATTTAGGTAGCAATTTTTGTAGTCTTCTGCACTGACGTCCAGGTGTAACTACAGCACTTACATCAGCTTTAAGACTATTTGAATGACACTAACCTTGTGCTTCATAGTAACAGAATCCCAAGACATGTCGATGCTCTTGATTGGGCCAAAGGGGGCAAAGGCCTGTCTGATGGTGTCCTCACCAAGTTCATAGTATATGGAACCCACATACACCCGACACATGATGGCTAGAGCGCGTTGCCGCTGAGCTGCCACCTGCCAACCAGGAAAAACAACCCACATTAAGCATTAGAAAGTAAACAAAAGGAAGACAAACACACACAAATAAATGTGTATTTTCTACGGTGCTTGCTTTCCCCAAAATAGTAAAAAGCCAATTCCAAGTTAGGGGGCCTTGGCAGGTAAATAGGATGATAAGGGGATACTGTAATCTATGAACATAATTTTGTGGAGGGAAAAAAGACTAACATGTATAGCCAATATAAAATACTGATGTCACCACTTTTAATTACAAAATGGCTTCTGTTACAATTGAGCAGACATATGGAGGAAAACACACTGAAGTGATCAACATGCACAGCCCCCACAAATATTTGGCTTCAGTAACTGACCTGTTGTCCAGGGATGCAAGTAAGGTAACAAAAGTAACTGTGGAGTTCAAACGAAATCCATACATAGTCTTGATGAAAGCATTTCAAACTTTCTTCTCAAGTCTAAGGGGAGGGATGGGTTAACCACCCAAAGCTGCTGTGTTTTACTGATGCCTTTAAGTCAGTCTGCTTCTTTAAATTCCATTCTGTTAACAGCAAAATAAAAAGTGCCCTATACATAACATCACTGACAGAAAAAAAAAGACTGAGATGGCCAAAAAAAATCCCTGTTCCAGTTCTCTCATTTTGATCCATTAAAAGGGATTGCTATCCCTCTTTCATCCCATGCCAAAAGTTGTTTCTGAATAAAGTAAATGCATATTTTTCAAAGTGACATGACTTTTCTCAAATTTATAAACTCTGTATAAAGTCCTTTAAAAATCCCATTAACAGCCAAAGAGCTTCAGCTATATTCTTGGGGGGGGGAAACCCTAAAAAAAAAGATCCTGTTGCTTCACCAACAGCCAATCTTTTCACAATAAATTACAGACATGGTCGCAGTTACATTAGCATTAGAAAGCCATGATTTTTCACAAAATATGCATTCAATGGTTAGATTAAAAAGGCAGGGATTGTTGACAAAGCAACCAGTAAAGGTAACAGTCCTTTCCATTGAGAATGCGCACAGAAAAATAAAATTCAATAATCTATTGACCGATTGTAAAGGTGAGAGAGGATCTCCAAAGCCCATTGTCACTGCTGCCATCTGAAAGACAGTAAAGATGAAAAAAGTGCTGAAAAGTAGGTTAGATATCCCTTAGCTTTGCTTAAAAAGGTCATTGCTTTGCTAAACAGACAAAACTGGTGTTAGGCTAACACTATATTAAGACCCTCCCTTATCGAAATTACAAATCACCACACAGCAATAAACAAACAAGTTCCCTCTAAGATTGCAAAGCATTTAATATGGTAACCAATGCCTTCATGAGAATCTTCTCCATCTGAAAAAGAGCAGAGGAAAAAGCAAGGGCACACGGTCTACACATGTGGTCTTTTTCACAAAAGAGTGGTGGTGTGGAAGAGAGTAAGACTTCCAAAAGTGCTAAACCAAAACAGACTTCTGATTACGTCTGAACTTCTAATGTATGGAAAGGTTAGGATTCGGGGTGTAAATTAGGCTAGGATTAGGGGTGTGACGAGATCTCGCAATATTAAAACGTGACGATATTTATCATCGAGGTGAAAAGCTGTTTCACAATATCAGTACATAATAGAACCAGAGCAGCAGCCAGCACGACAGAGTGTAAGGGTGAAAGAAGGTCACGCACAGCTTCGATTAGAAATTACAAGCTCATGCATAGTTCACGCACTGATAAGGTCTGAGGAGGCTCATGTGAAATCATACAGGAGAAAAGCCAGCCACCTGAGTTTCTGGCAGAACATTTTGCAGTGCTTGCATATTGTTCTGTCTTTTACTGCATATGATAATTCATACTGAGAAAGTACAACTGAAGTAAAATTCATCACAAGATTAAACATTTCAAAATGCACCTGCAGTGTTCTGGATTTTGTGATTTTCACTCTAATAAAACTATTTTTCCAGTTATATATTTCGTCATTGAAGGTTTCTTAAAAACTGCATTAAACTATGGTCTCATGAACTCAGTATCGTGTATCGTCTTGTCTCGCGAGCTAAGTGCATCGTCACACCCCTTGCTAGAATATCTACATTCAAGACTCGCAGATGACACGGACATCACAAACTTTGTGTTTGGTGCAGTTTCAAAAAAATAATGCACACATCTCACCTGCAGGTTGGTGAGCTGCTGTTGCTGATGTGCAATGGTCTGCTTCACCAACACACTCTTAATGCTTTGTTCCATGGCATACTTCTTTGCCTAAAAAAGGAGAAAAGGTGTTACATTTAAATTCCTCATATGAACACACACTTGTTTTTAAATTTATTTCCAACTACATTATACGGTCTGTATCTACTGGACCGAATCATAATGCAGATTTCAGTGCCACTTAAATGCTCGTTGATTGAAATATTTGCCCTCTGCTGCTGTGAAACAGACAGAAGCATCACAGCACATCACGTGCTAACGCGAGCATAACACTTGTGCTGTGCTCCATTTACCTCAGAAGTCTGATAACATTTACTATCCAAATTAAAATAAAGGTGCACACTTGCTATACCATCTCTGCATAGTTCCCTTTAACAGCTCTACAAGCATCTGCACTTTAATATAAACATAACATGTATGTTATGAACATGCTAACATGTAACATTACTGCTCAGGTTGTAAACATATAAGTTATGTACACATACATATCATGTCATGTCATTTGTCTTGGCCTTATTGCCCATTCTAGTGGTCTTTGTGCCCTCTGAAAATGTATGAAACCCAAGACCAAATGGCCTTGACCTTCAAAATATTAAATTTATGGCCTGGTCTTGCGCTTCATTTCTTTTTAAAATATTTGTTCTGGTACCATTTAGGTACCAGCACAGTTTTGAAAGTATCGTTTTAGCACCAGTAGCAGAAAAAAAAACAACAATACCTAACCCGAGTGGATTTACATACACACAATAAAACAAGAAAAAGCTGATTATACCAAAAACTGGACACTGGGTTTACATAGATTGTAGTAAACTGGTTAGTATAAATCTCAATAAATATTTTCAATTTATCTTACTAAAGTTTTAGGTGGTAAAAACATTAGACTTTTAGATACTCCTCTATGCTCATTTAAGTTGACATTTGAAAGAAAGTTTTAAAAAATGAGGATGCATAATTATGTGTAACAGTCTCTCTTCTCATCCAAGCTGCTGTTGTTATCTTTGCCTGAAGTCTATGTAATGCCCTTATGTGGAAAAAAATATATCAGAAACCTGGCTACATGTATCAATGGCCAAGAAACAGGGTTCATCCAGGAGTAATCGGGCTTCTCCATCATCCTGTCCCAAAGCCAGGTTTCACATATTCATACTTTTCAGAAACCAGGTTACGGAAAAAAAGCTGACTTTAACTAGGTTTCTTTAGTGCACATAAATGCATTGAAACCTGCACAGAAACTTACACAAGGAATTACATTATCACTAAGTGTACATTTAGCCAGGAAGTGTATGTCAAGGGTTTCCTACCCTCTGAAGTGCCTCCTGCTGCTCTGGGGTGAGAGGCGGCAGGCCAAGCTTGGAGCCTGTGCTCTGTCCATTCTCCATCGTCAGAGCTTCACCTCCCTGCAATTCAAACACAGCCATTTATACAAAACCTGAGTAACATAGTCTAGAGCACAAACGCCTGTCTGTATAAACATCCATAACTACATTACCTGTAATTCAATCATAAGTTATACCACCCCACACAGCAAAGGTTATCATTGTATATACTATCATATAGAGGTCATAACGTTACCCGGATTTAAACCAGGTTGGACGGTACGAACTCCTTACCGAAGCAACCCGCTAATCGCCGGGTCCACCAGACTGAGGCAGGAAAGCCCCCAGGGGGAAGAAGACTGATGGGGAAGCCTTAACAATTCAACAAATTCTAGGGGAAATAAAAAATGCCTTCAGACTACCAAAAAGAGAAACAGGCAGCTAAAATTATTTTGCATTGCAGACTACACTCAACCGGCCCGTTTCAGTCAACTACGGTTAGCTTGCTCACATGAATGCTAAGTAGCGCTCTCACGCTTAGCGTATGTTAGCTAACGTTAGTTAAGTAGCAATAACGGCTAAGGTGAAACAAGAGCTTAACGCGTGTTTAACTAGGGTCGATATGGGTATTACTACGACCATGCTTTATTACACGTCAGTAAGCTTACCTTCAATTTTATTAAAGTACTACATGATTTGCGATGCACTGTTTCTATTTAGATGGCGTATATTAAGCTATCTTTGTTGCTAGCAAGGAGCTAGCTGATATTAGCTCATGTTTAGGCCATCATCACTATGGCGTCGAACAGTCTACGTTTGCCCCAGTAAGATATATGATAATTTTCCAGTATATTTAGTACAATTCAATTCTAACAGACCTCACGCATTACTCACGTATTCACCATTTTAGCTGAAACTGTTAAAATGTCTCTTTATCAAGAAATTTATTTACCGCAGTCTCCGTAACCGCCATTAAGTACACCTCCTCCAAGAAGTCCACTCACCACAATATGCTGCTGCTGCTGCTGCTTCTTCCCCTCTTAGTATGGCGGGCCGCGAACCAACGTATTTTGGGTGCACACCGCCACCTACTGCAACGGAGTGTGTCACATCAAGATTTATGTACACCGACATTTATTTAAAACACAATAAATAAAAACACCGTATATCCTACTTTCTAATCCCGTATCTCTGGGAAATTTAAATAGAGCCCTACTACACACCACCATGCTTCTTTTTCGTCTTCTTCTTTGTGTCTAATGGCGGGTGGCAAACCAACTTCCAGTTGCATTACCGTCACCTACTCAGTAGGTCCTACTGGACAGGAGCGCACCACAACGCTCGCGAGATCTGCACGTTTCCAATGGAAAGGTGTCGCGATAGATAATCACAGTGATGGTAGAGAGAGGTAGGGAGTTTTGAATACATCCTTCTACGAATCTTTCACGAGTAAAGCTGCTACAAATCATTTCGTGACCATTCAGATTTTACTGAAGCAATAAAATAACAAAAGAAAATCATTTTTGGAGACTGTATTCTGTAACTTGACTTACTGTCTAAGATTTACCAGATCCATATTTTACATCTTTTCTTGTAATTGTGAGAACTACATTTATCTAATTATGGTATAATTTCTCAATGTTTTTCCATTTGTCAATGCAATGTGCTTCTCTAATATTCTGTTACCCGTTTAGGAGTTTCAATTGTATTGCACCATCAATTCTTTTTATAATGAAAGTGTATTTTCTTGGTGTTTTTAAATTGTTGTTTTTAGCCTAGATGGGGCTACAAATTTTGGTACCACTTTCGGGTAAGATACCATTCATAATGCCGCAATTAATGGATTTATAACGTTAATAAATAACTTACAAACACTCTATAGGTTAAAAAAGGTAGCTTGCACTAACAACACACTACCTGTTTATTTGTGACCTAACAACCTATCAGAGAATCTGATCAGTCGGATTTTGGTACCAAATAGGCAAATATCATCAAAATTAGTGGTTTTTATAATGAAGGTAAATCCATAAGTCCCAATGCCATCTTGAGCAGGAACCTAATGAGATACGTTACTGAATTGAAAACACATGTGTAACTTGTAATGTTGTCTGCAACAAAATTTGTAACACTGCTAGGATAGTTTATATGTGTCTCAGAAACTGAACCAGCCACATTCCTTTGGAAGTACAAACAACAACAACAACAACAACATCCTTTGCTAAATTTGTCTAGTTCGGCCATAAGGCATAAGCTCTTTCATTATGATCTGAAGGACAGAAATGAAGGAATATGGGACTGATAATATGCACCGATATAATATATTTTTCACAATTTGAAATTTATTCTTCATTATAATTATGGTTACCAAGAAACTGGAGATGCAAAGATGATGTAAAATTAACCCTCTCTTGCAAAATAAATTAATTTAGAAAAAAAAAAGCCTCCTCAATACACACTGGGCTATGTCTAAGAATAGTTACCTCAGAAAATTCTAATGTTATAAATCAATCAACTGTAATTTCAGACAAACATTCTACATATTTATTGTCATGTAGTTAACGGCAATAGATACAATGTTTAACTAAGGTTTAAGGAGAACACATTCCAAGACACGTTTCTTTCAACAGTCATGGGAAAATAATCATCTGATGTAAAATAAGACTGACGTGTGGACTTCTTTTTTTGTTTTTTTGTCATGTATGCCCCGTCTAAACATTCATTTTCTCGGTCAAATTCCCTCTGGAACTGTACTGTGACTGACAAAAACAAAATGCAAAGTTTTGAATGGTTCCAGGCTATTAAGACATGCAGCCTTACTAGATCAAACAAGAGCAATAGTGGCACTACTTTGCATTGAAAGTTTGTCCTATGAAAACCCTTTTAACAGCCACAAACAAATATGTACACAACGGTCTGGGAGGATTTAGGGCTCCTGTCTTCAATGTCCCACTGATAAGAAGGATTAACACAGAGAATAGTAGATAAGTACTGTGAGCAATGACTGTACAGCAGTGTTGAGTACAACCTTACAGACCCAGGCAACAAATAAAGCAGAGCTAAGTGAATGGGACAAACAGGAGTACACTGCTGAAGACTGACCAGGCAATTCACTTTTTTGTTTTGTCACAGCCCAGTTCTGTAAACTCCAATGGTAGTCCTATACACAGCCAAGACTCCATAACCGTTTATCCTCCATAACCCATTGAAATAAAGGTTGGCAATATTTCTCATTTCATACATGTCACAAATATTAAAACCAAATTTTTTTAAATATATGCTGAGTGGATTTTTTTTCCCCCTTAAAACACCTCAAGAAACATTTACAAAACAAATTCAATTAGAGAAGATTCTCAGATGGTTTGGGAAATACAGCAAAGTATGCACTAATATTTACTGACAATATAGCAAATCTAATAGCAAGTCTCAAGATCACATTACTAACACCCTTTATCCTATTTACATAGGACAATGTTTTTAAATCACAAGCTTCCCATGATGCATTCTAATTACTTTTTTGATTGCAGCAGAGAGGATTATCATCTGATCCACATGTCCACTGAACAAGAGCAGCTGCTATTATTGGAGCTGCCATTGTCATGTGTCAACTTAATCTTCACGTTCACACAGACTGACTTGGTGGACTCCTGATAAGAGATGGCTGCTCACCTGAATCACTGCAGCTGATTTTAGTACTGTCGAGGTCAGCCTTGAATGATTTATGCTGGAATGGGTGCCCCTGGGTTCAAAGCTATTTCCTGAAAAAATTTTATTCATTGCCATATCAGGCACTTTGCAGGTCTTTGGCTTTCAGAACTCTTTCATGGGGAAAACCCTTAGAGCACTACAGTCTAAAATAGAGGCATCATTTCGTTGCTCATCATTAGACTCAGAGAAATAGCCTTTAACCCAGGAGGGCAGTGAAGGGTGTTGTTTTGCAGGTAATAAAAATTAAGCAAAAAAAGCACAGTGTGCAGTGATTCTACTGTTCACAGTTAAACTGAAATAAATAAGTCAACTGAATCAAGTATTAACAGTGCATGCTAGATGAAATATTAACTTCCCAAAAAAAGTAATAAACTGAAGGTTCTGGCTTGTGAGGGAGCTAAATAGCTTTGTTTACATTTCAAAGTAAAGCTTCAACAAAGCCAAAGTGGGCAATGGAGTGCAAACAAGGCAATAAAACATCTGCAGTTGTAAGTAAAACGTATTTGTTTTGATTAGTGGCATTATGGAAAACCTAAGTTGTCAAGACATCCTAAGGCATGATGGGCCTTTCAGGCAGGGAGTTTGTCAATCTTCCACTGTTCTGTGGGATTGCAGAACACAACCGTGATGCCTCTGGTCCTCCAACCAGAGGTGCTGTCGGTACCTCTCTCAGTGCTGACGATTTCTTCTTGTCTCTGGGATGATTTACTGACTGTCAAGTCTGTGTTTGTCCCCGTTTTATCCCCAGCTGGGTCAGCTCCCTCCACTCCTTCTGTTCCTGGCTGTGAGATCCTGCCTGTTGCCCTGTACTTTTCTCAATCCTTGTGGTCAACATCCTGGGCCCCTCTATCTGGGCCAGCGTGCTGTCGTAACTCCTCTTCACAATGTGCTCCCGGAGGTGAGCGTTCGGACCCGGTGTCGGCTGATGGCGTCCTCCAAGAACCCCGCCACCTTCTCACTGTCTTCCTAAACAGCACACAGAACATAAAGAGTGTTCGGTCAAAGTCTCTTTTGAAAATAAGTCCAGTACAGTATATGTAACATAGATATCAAATGCATCATGTGTAACAATTTGAGCGAAAAGTTTGAAAATGTAGATCAAGAAGGAAAATAAAGTAGCTTTCATATCTACCTCATTTATGAAGGCGTAGTGAACAAGTTCATTGGCAAGATCTTTGGAAGTGTCAGCTGAAAGGTTCACAAGAAATAATTAAGTTATAAAAATTAAAGATACAAAGAATGTTTTTTAAAAAATCCGCAATTTTTTCCTATTTTCGTTGCCGTCAACAAAATCCTTAAAAATATAGCTTATTCCACTGTGCGATAGAGCTTAACTGTTGTCCAATAACATATGAATGAGCTGAACTGATTCACTGAGTAATGTTCCTTCATTACCACGAACACATGTTAAGCAGAAACTAACAGGCTTGGAGCCCAGAGCCATAGAAAGGTGAGAAAAGTATTAGCAGACTGATGCTTTGTTGGTTTACATCTTTGGCTGGGATTTGTTGACAAGAAAAATAAATAATAATTCTAAACTTAAGGTACAGTTGCAGCGAACTTACTTGGAAGGATGTCACAGCTAAGTTGCCTATGAAGTTTATCATCCATCTTCAGAAACAAAGAGAGCTAAGGGAAAAAAATGGCACCGGGTAAAATCTAAATCATGCCTAACCACCATAACTGACTGAAACCCCCCTAAAAAGTGCTTATGATGAAATGGGCAACTCACATGAGTTTTTGTCCCTTCTTCATTCGACTCCAAATTGCAGTGTATCTGAACAACCTACAACATCACACAAAAATGATCACAATGAGTAACAAGCAAAACAGCTTTCAGATATTTTGGGTGATTTATGCTTGTTTATTATCACTGCTAATAAACAAACATGATAACAGTAAGCTGACAGACAAAAACAGGCTGATCCTGTTACATAATGTACATAAGCAACACATACTTTTTAGAAAAATCTGCAATGGAAAATTTACATGTTTCTGACACAGTTGATCTAGTGTTATTAAACAATTCTAAATATGGCAACAAACAACAGAGACTGTTTTTCTGTTTGTAGGTGGCACATGATTTTGTTGCAGTCCCTGCCCAGTTTGTCTGTGTCAGTGTCTGTGCTTCCTTTAATCTGTACTGCAGTCTGACTGTGGGGACTAGGGAGATTTGAAGCAGCTGGGTCAAGAGCCCCCCGGGACATAAAAGATCCAACCTCTGACACACTCTCCCCTCTGCCCTGCATCCATTCACTTCCTTTGCTGGGATGCGTTCGCACTTTTCAGCATCCGATCACCTTATTTAAAGCCATGCACATTTACTTCATTGATGCTACTGACTAACATAACCTGAGTTTTTTTAAGCAGAAGTACAAAAGTATTGGCATCAAAATATACTGGTATCAAAAGTAAAAGTACTCATTATACAGAATGGCACATAATAAATATTAAATTATTGGAATATAATTATTGACGCACTATTGTGTACATCGCATTTAATGCTGCAACTAGTAAAGCAGGAGCTTATTCAACTACCTGTTATGCTTATAATTTGAAGTACCATTGGGTATTTTGTGAATTTCCAATCAAGGCCAATAAAATCAGATCACTGTATTTTGTATAGTTAATCTGATTCTGAAAAGTAACTAGTAACTAAAGTTATCAAATAAATGTAGTGGAGTAAAAAGTATTGCCTCTAAAATATAGTGAAGTCAAAGTATGAAGTAACAGAAAATGAAAATACTCAAGTACAGATACCTCAAAATTGTACTTAAGTACAGTACTTGAGTAAATGTACTTAGTTACTTTCCACCACTGGAAGTGTGTCAGTGGTGTATAAGGTAGGTTAAAACAAGACAATGTAGATGCATGCTCTGCTGGCAGCAAGACTGTGCATTTAACACAGCTGTGATGACGCAGACATGTCTGAAGACTAACCCTCCTTGTTTCCATCTCCTGCGGTTCAGGAGTTGGTGTCTTGACCGTCTCCACCTGTTCCTGAGACAAAGACAGGGCACGAGGGACAGGCTGAGGTCGAGTCGAGGCAAAGTTCATCAAGGGGTAAATCCCATTCCTGAAAAGAGCAAGGGACAAATGTTGAATTCTATGCTGAAGTCACATGGTAATCACTGATATAAACAAAATCATACAGACATGGTTAAAAGTACTGGTACCTTTGCACCTCACTGAAAGTCATTCTGCCTGAGAAGTACTGAAATTAGAAGCTGTTCTGTCATGCATACCATACCTGCATATGGTTTGCAACAGAGTACACAAGCTACAACATACATACAAGTAAAAGCACCCAGGAATGGATGAGGAGAAAATACTGGACTCTTCTGAAGTGACCTGCCATGAGTCCTGATCTTAACCCAACTAAACATCTATGGAAAGTGATCACCAAGCCAGAGGGAACTGGAGTCTGCTGGGTCAAACTATTGGCTGAGAGGTGTACAGAGCTGCAGAGAGAGTTTGACTGCAGTGATTGCCTCAAAAGGATGTGCCACACACATTAGGCTAAGGGTCCCAATGTATTTTTCCATGCCATTTTCATTTGTTGTACTATTTTAAATAATTTGTCACACTGAAAATCTGAATGTCTGTTCTATTAAATATGGAACAGACAGAACAGTGGATGGCAGTTACTTTTGTTAGTTTCATCTTAGTTCACTTTTTTCCACTTACTTTACATCCTCCAGAAACTTGTCAAGCTCCAGAGGGGACACATGGGAATATCTAAAGGATGTGAAAAGAGCACAGTGAGTGTTGTGTTTGACAAGCTGCGATATGCACAGGTTGCCAAAGAAAGGTGTTTATTTAATTTTACTTAAGCTGAACTCCTGGTCTGCCCTCATGTCTGATCTCTGCCATGACCGCGTTGGGGTCAAAGGACTTGGTTTTCTCCTCCACACAGTTCTCTGGAAGCAGGTCTGGAGATTAAACACACATTTAGGAAAATGAGTCCAATGCCTATAAGAGCAAATGTGATTATACCATCATTTGCCCCATTTTAGCAAGGTTTTTTTTAAACATGCAGAATTATGACCCATTTTTCTTTTCAAAATCCTTTTCAGGGTGCATCTGAATGTGACATGTAGACCTATGATTTCATAGAGAATAAACGGCTCCGCCTTAATTGCATAATAACTTATTTTAATTTAGCATCAGTTTTGGGTCTAACATTTGTTTGCTGCTTGTATAAATGCTGTATCTATCAGAGCATTGAAAGAGGAACAAATAATATTTGTGGAGGCAGGTGGAGGTGAGAAACTCACACTGGTTATTGATGAGGCAGTGGGCGGCGAGCAGTTTGAGGGAGTGAACCTCAAACAAGACTCGGTGGAACAGAAGGTCGTGAGCGGTAGGACGGAGCTTGGCTTCATGACGCAAACAAGACTGGGTGAACTCCTGCAGAAAGCATCAACAAACTAAGTCCAACATATAACTGAACACACAGTTTGCCGTAGAGTTACTCAGTGTCAGTCCAAAACTGTATAAAGTCCCTGTATGAGGCCTGGAATAGTCTAAAAGTAAGGTGTGAGTGTGTTCATAGACTGGTGTGGGACACTGTGTCTTTATCATAATGTTTTCTTAGTTGCACAGTATATATTTTGCATATGAAGAACATTATTTGTGACACCCACCCTCATGAGAGGGTCTTCCAGAGATTGACCTGCATTGACAATGGCCTCTTTGGACACAGCAGTATCACCATTGGCCTGTATCTCTAGAACTGCCATCTAGGGGTACAAATACTCTGTTAACATACACACACACACACACACACATATATATGTTATACTGCGTGTATATACATATGTATATGGGAATCTTACAGATATGTTTCGCTCACCTCTAGAGCACAGATGCCAAAAGAGAAAATGTCTATGGCATAATCGTCTGCACCAGCTAGAAAAGGAGAAGTAAAGACGGATGAGGACAGGGTGACACAGAGACATCCTTAAGGAAAAATCTTACCTCATCATTAAAATATAGTCATTATTTAGTCAGTGCATTCAGGATTTCCAATAAGGCAAAGACAAATTACAAATTTCACTCAAAAGGCTTTGTAATCTATAAAAAAATACAAATCCATTGTCTTTTTACTGTTGTAAAAGTGGCACAAAATATCTTTTAAACAGCTCCAAATGATTTGAGTGGAATAATATACATTTTGTGGCTTGTCAGTTTTACTGTAGATCCAGTAATTCCTACATGTATCTTATTATTTTCTACAATTACAATCAACAGATTACAAAAATTCCCACAGCTATCTGGTGGAAGGCCCTTTTACTGCAGTGAGCTCTGCAAATTATTCGGTTCCGCTGCACAGCACGCTCACAGAAACAATGGGCAAGAATTTGTTTACAAGCTTCACAAAGATGATCCTTTTAATTTCAGCAGAGAGGTTAGCATGTCGTTACAGGTTGTGGCTGTGGGTTTGGTGGACTGATGCCTTCAGGGAGGCTTTGAGCGAAATTCAACTGGGGAGGTGCTGACTGAATTTTTGCTCTGAGGTACATCCACTAAAAATGAAAGAAGATAGATTAGATAGAAAAGGTTAGACACATCACCTCCATATTCTGGAGCAAAGAAGTGGAGATTCCTCTGTTCATCGCGGTGTTGCCTTCCTTTACTATGGACACCAGCATCTGGGAACACTGGTTAAAGAAGACACAAATAATAAATAAATAAAGAGATGAATAGAAGAAATAAAATAATGGATCAATGAAAACATATACTATCTGCAACAAAATTATGCAGTTCTTACCATTAACAAACAGCCGATGCCACACTGTGGAAAGAAAATTAAGTTTAAACATTCTAAATCCAGAAGTACACAGTCTGAGACAACAGCACAGGCTTTCAGTACTGGTTGTAGTGACATAATAAGCCCTGCTGGGGGCAGACCTGAGCCAATCTTGATGAGGCCGTTGTGCTGGATGAAGATGGTGTCGCATGTCAGGTTGCCATGGATTATCGGTGGGTCACAAGAGTGCAGGTAACTGTCAGAAAACAAAACAACATCTGGTTAATGTTCCAGCTGTGACTGAAGACATCTCACTTGCCAAAATCCTGGACAAGAAATCAATCAAGTACCTGAGAGCAGAGAGAATCTGGGTGCACCACCTCTTCCAGGCCTAGAATATCAAGTAAGGGAGCAACATGAAACAGACACCACATGGAAATTTATATTGTATTGTAATATGCTACAATATTTCTCCCTCATTCTCACTGATTAAAAGAAAGAAGGCCACACTATACATATATCACTGTTTACATTTTTTCTATCATTTATAGCATTGAATTATTAAATTAAAGCAGCGGAGAAAACGAGGATAAGATGCTGGATAATTACAAGCAGGTTTCAAACCCACAACGCTGTGAAAATAAGAAACACAGTACTTCTGAGCAGACTGAGCCACCAGGCTGTCCTGTTACATAATCCCTAATCCTGCTAGAACTTTGGCTCTGAATACTGACAGACTGCAGTACCCTGTATCGCCACCATGCAAAACTACAAGAAACAGTCCAGTACAGTATGTGACCGCAGTGGAAACACTGACCTTCACATTCATGGTCTTGTGATTCTTCTTAGTTTTCTTCAGGAACTGCTTGAGGCTGCCCGACGACATGTATTCGGTGATAAATATAACCTGCGGGCCAGAAATGGAGGAGGGGAAAACTGTATTACTGTATGTGTGCGTGTGTGTGTGTGTGTGTGTGTGTGTGTGTGTGTGTGTGTGTGTGTGTGTATTAAAAAAAAATAAGGAGAGATGGCAAGAAAGAAAGCCTTGTCACCCGAGCCTGGCTCTCCTTCATGTCCAGCCAGTACTTGTGGAACTTGACAATGTTGGGGTGTTCAACTTGCATCAGGTTTTCAAACATCTCCTTGATCTTCTCCTGGAAAATATATATTAGAGCTCGTTCACATGTTCACATAACCTTCAATCCTTCGGACACTAAACCTTCTCCATTAAAGCTAAAACTAAATCCACAACAATTTAAATCATCTGTTAAATGTTTAAGTAGACTTTTAGCAAAAATGGCCAAAAAAGCCTCCACAATTTAGCTTTTTAAAAATCCATACTATGTTGGTAAAAGAGTCATAATACCTCCTGTGCTTTGAAGACCTTCTTGTCATTGAAGAGCACCTCATTCCACACCACCTCCACACCCTCCTCTGTGTCCATGGCCAGAGAGGCACTCTCCACACCTGGGACATTACCTTGGCTGACCTGCAGGGGGCAGACAGGGGCAGATACTGAACTTAGAAATAATTACACTGCAGCTACAGAATCTGATGAGTTTATACTGCAAAGAGAACATCAAACCTGCATTAACTGCAGGGCTCCAGACTGGGAGTGATTAGGGACTAAACCGATTTAAGGTGCGAATGAGTGTTCACAGCAAAATAAGCTGGTGTTAAAACCAGAACGGCTTTCCTAACAGCTCTGTAGAAATCCTACGCATACAGAGCAGTGGCAAAAAGCCGACTAAAGTATCAGTGTGATGATGTCAGGCAGGGAAAAGAGACAGAAGGCAGGTGAAGGAGTTACTGCTGTCAAAAGGCAGTGTTTTGACA